>NC_137218.1:7485709-7595709 GCF_949987685.1 Ammodytes marinus
GACCCCATAAGTAATGGAAACCCATTGTCTATCACGCCTTGAGGGCAAGCCAACCTTAAAGAGCACCTATTATGCTTTTTCAACTTTTATGACCTATAATAAACATTGTTATAATGATTTAAAGTCATGTTTAACCATACTAAAGTGTCAAATGATGACTTACATGCATTTAGACGTATTCCCTGCTGACCATTTGGGGTGGCTGTGCAGAGCGCTAAACACTAGGAATGCCGGCCGCGATTCACTTGTTCAAATTTCCGGGATTTATCTACGTAGATCAATCCGGATTTTCTATGTATGGTGATGCTGCAACGTGCTCAGGCACGTTCCTGCCATGCCCCCACCTGCCTGCTCGAATCTGCCCGCGAGCCGCTGAAAGTCTTCCGGAAGGTAACCAATCACAACGGAGTGGGGTTGGCAGGAGGGGGGCGAGGGGGCGGAGATGGACGAAGCCCAGTGTTGACAGAGAATGCTGAAATCGCCCAGATGAGAGGAAGAGTTTCCCGAAAATCTATACAGTTTTTTGTGCTGTGATTCATGTCAGGTTGCTCATTAATGAGAAATTAAGACCAGCAAAGTAGTATAATAGGAGATCTTTAACATAGTGCTCACAATGATGTGGTGTGGTGAAGGGTCGCACCGTTCTGATTTGAATGAATGAGACTGCAGGGATGTCAGTAACAGTAATAGTAGGCCTGAGGTGAGGAGGAACAAGGCCAGTTGTTCAAAGTTGAGTATGGAGGGGTTTTCTCTTTGGCAACGTGATTGACGACCAACTAGCTCTTGTTTAGCTTCAGCTTTATCCGTCACTCTGTCAACATCAAAAAGATGGGTTCTTGCCACTCAACTCCTTGTACAGGCACTGGTCCCCTCTCACCCTGAATACTTTAAGACCCTTCTGTTAGCGCTGCCAGCAATCACAGTGAAACCACTGCAAATGGTGTGAGACACACACAAACAGACCGTATGATTCTAAAAGAACAAAGTCAATCTGGGAGTGAATTTCACCAGAGCAAAATTGAACTTTTTTCGTGTCCAGTTTAATTTGTTTTTAAATTACTTGCAAAAGATGTACCCTTCAATAGCACTTTATTTCAAAGGGCCTGAACTATTTCATCTTGCTGTCCAATCTCTCTGTAGCAGAAATGCAACACCTGTAATGCTTTTGTTATCCGCCCACTAGCCTGTCCGATCTGCATCCCGCTGGGCAGTTTCACAATACGTTTTACGTACATACGTATAGGAGACACTTTTTACAGAGGGATCGTAGAGATTTACATTTATATTTACAATCACATTTACATTTTCATTGCACACATGTAGCTGATCCTCTCACACACAGGGTGTCACGATGAGTGAGCATTTTCTGCTTCACTCTTGAATTTAAGGTGAGCCTATCTTTGGAACCTATGGATTTATTATGCAGACATGTTGGTGTGTTTGTTGTCATTTGGATATGCATAGGTGTCATGCTAGTATACTGTTCATTGCATAATTGTGTCTCGCCTGCAGCAGCCAAGGTCTGCATTCAACAGGTTGATGTCAGGTCTGTTATTTGTGGTGTTACACAATGTTCGGATACATTTGCGCCATAAGAGAGCCACTCAGACTGTTCACACATGATCCCTCGTCAAGGCTGAAAAATCAAAACCCCAAAGCCGCCAACAGCTCTTTGTAACAGAGCGGATTAAATTGAATAATAGTATCTTAGTTTGCTGAAGGTCAGATGTAACATTTCTCCTGCAGCTGCACTGAGGAAAGCTGGCGGTGGGGATGCTCCTCTCTGCCTGATAGCAGGGTTCTCGTCCTGGTTGATCCATGTCCAATTTATTTTTAGGAAAACACAAACGTTCTCGCAACTTTGCTAACAAGTCTCAGTCCAAACACTCATTAAAATTCATCGTGGTCCGACATGACATTTAATTCCAGCAGTGTCACTGACTGCTTCGGCTAAACTAGCAGAGGAGGATATAAAGTGATGTTGGGAAAAAAAAAATAGAACGTCTGAACATCACATCAGCATTCGGAGCATGAAGCCTCCCTCAGGCCACGTTCATAAATATGTTATGTGGCGGCTAGGGGCCCTGCCGTTACTATGCGGTACCGGCTGTAATGGATATTCAGGGTGAAGGGGTTTTTTGTGAGAGCAGCATGTAAAGGATGACTGGGCCGGAGTTAGTAACGCTCCATTAACTTACTCCTCAGGATTCTAGCGCGCAGACTGGGGGAAGAGAGAGAGAGAGAGCGAGAGAGAGAGAGAGAGAGAGAGGAAACCCGGGCTGGTCAGGAAATCGATACAAAGCGCATCAGTATGTGAGTGGGTGAGAGAGGGAGAGGATGGTGTTTGCCATATCAGGATCACTTTAGACACAAACCAAATAAACACACAGGGAGGGTTCTTGCAGAGGCTTGTAGTGAACAAGTGTGTCCGTGCGTATCGACAGAAAGGTGGGAAGAAGACAACAGGGCCCTCTCCATGCTGTTATTGGATGCTGTGAACACAGGCCGTAAAGTGAAGTGCATACCTCATAGTTTTGCGGTAATTTAAAGGCTCTGCACTTGCATGTCAAAATATTTCTGATGTATGTCAACTACAGATTAAGAGGGAGTAGGCCTATGAGTAATTAGCTTTAGTAGAAGTGTTCTAACCCTAACACCCCCCCCCCCCCCTTTCCCCTGTCTGTGTGCCTGGTCTGATTGCAGGGTTGGGGTCAGGTGTGTAGGAGTCAGGTAGTTGATTAGTTTGAGTCAGACAGACCAACAATCACATACGGTCCCTTGGTTTCTTTCACACCAGGGCTTGGGGAAAAGTATTTGTATAAATATAATTGTTCTAGCCAAACAGCTCTCAGACTGGACACATTGCCAGTGTGGAATCTGTTACAGCCAATAGAAATGAACAAGCAATTATACGGTTGTTCTGTAGTGCTCTGAAATCTCCCTTTAATGAAATTCTAAAAAGCTGTTGTCCTGGCTGCTACTCCAACAACATGTCTGCTCCCTAACATAGTCTACGATACTTAATCAAGTCACATTAATAACAGATTTCTTTAAAAATCACAGTGTGTCACCAGCTTCTGTCCAGCACAGCATGGTGCCCCCCTGTCTCTTTACTCCATTACAGAAGGATATTCAAACCCTTAATTGTTTTGACTTATCTCAGCAGCTCAGCAGTCTTTTAATACCATCCAAACCGGAGGTGTGACGACATCAGAGGGCTCCTTGCATGTGAGTGTTTATGTGAAGCAAAGTCACTTTTTTGTGTGACTGTGCACTGCAGGTGGTGGAGGGCCAAGGAAATGTGTCTGTGTTTGACATATCTGTGTGTGTGTTTGACATATCTTTGTGTGTGTGTGTGTGTGTGTGTGTGTGTGTGTGTGTGTGTGTGTGTGTGTGTGTGTGTGTGTGTGTGTGTGTGTGTATGTGTGTGTGTGTGTGTGTGTGTGTACGTGGCTGTCTGCTGTGGCTGTTCACGGATGGGCGGTTTTACTTAAGATTCTGTTTACACAAGCTGTTGCTCCCATGCGGCGTCTCCCCCTCGCATAAAAAGATTGCCGAAAAAAAACTTGATGTGTTAAAAGTGCTGCCAAATGAGCAAACACACACACACACTGTCAGTGTTTGTCTGCGCGGTAGCCATTCAGCTCCGGGACTCAAAAATGATAAAACAAATCCGTTACGGCAGATAAGATGTACTGCATCCTTGCCAAAATCCACTGCAGTTTTGAGGGGGCCATTTTTTATTCCTCTCGTTCAGACAGTCTCGATGGAGCGCAGAGTCCAATGAAAACCTGGAGTCAAAATATAATGTTCTATTGGGAACAATTCCAACAACCAGTCTGGAAGAAAAATGGACTTTCCATGGTGATTCCTGTGATCCAGTTGCGGGGGTCATTTGCCATGTAAATCAATTAAGACTAAAACACATGGAAACCGCCCAGCTTTTCAGTGCAGTTTGACATGAAATAAGACTTTACATAAATGGTCAATGTCATACAAAGAGCAGCCACTCAGGGGGGAGCTTAATGGGAAGATGAGAGGAATGGAGCCAAGGCTACAGACGGTGGAGTAATGAAGCATTAAAAAGGTGGGACGTCTCGGTGGGCGCGGAGAGAAGAGAAGTCAGCACTTTCTCTCAGCTCTGTGAGTAACACAAGGACACTCTCCTTTAATCTCCAAAAACCCCAAGCTTCTTATCCTTCTCATCTGCTGCCATCTTCCCTGCATGAGGCTGCCATGTTGTAAATTGCAGCCAGCACTTTCTCTCTCTAACTCTCTCTCTCGATCTCTCTTTCTCTCTGTGTCTCTCTTTCTCTCTATATCTCTCCCTCTCTCAATCTCACTCACTCTCTTTCTCAAAGTTGTACAATTCATAGGATCAAACTTCAATAGAATTTCAGCTTGGTTGAGATGGGGGCAACTGTGCAATTCAGTCCTCCTACCCTGTATGGAAGCTTCTACAGATAGACAACCATGTTTCATGACAGGTGCCTTGTGGAGTTTTCCTCCAAACAAATGAAAGGAAAACATACATCCAGTGTTTTTTTCACAAAAAAAATGTGTTGTGTGCCTTATCCATGAGGTCTAGCAAACATTCTGTTGTCAGTGTGTCATGTATTTGAAGATTGAGTACACACACCATACGATGCACTCGCCAGTTGCCATGACCTACATATGAGAGAAAGTTCAGCTCATGTGGAGCCCATGTTTGGTGTTGGCAAGCCTTAAAATAATGCTCTGTATAGCCCCGGACAGCCTCTGACAGCTCGTCTTGAGCTGAATTATGTTAATGTAGGCAGAGCTAAAATCCTCCATTTGAATAGTGGCTTGAATAGTAAGTTGCATTCATTTCAGTAATATCATCCAATAACTTTCTGCCTTATACTTCAGAGAGCAGCACATCCCACCTGTCTAGGAAAAAGATGGAAGAAGAAGCTGGTCAATAAATATTTCATGAGATTCATTAATGCATATTTATTGTGTGTCTGCCACTCGGTAAATCTGTCTGACTCTGTGCTCCGTGAGACAATCTTTAACCAGCCAGAAAGTCGGGCTGTGCATCTCGGGTTATGTCGGGTCGTCCAATTTAACGGTCCTGCCAAGTGAAGCCCGGAGAGTTGTTAGTGCCGGCCAAATTAAGAGCAGAATCTTGTTAGCTGATCTACAGCCGTGTGAAGTTTGTCTTTGAGGGCGTCAGGACACAATATGTGCAACCGTAAATGGGGGGAATGAACTTAATAAATTACGATGAGTTTGGGTTTTTATCCGTGCTGCTGCTTTATGCAGTGAACGTCCAATTGCTCAGCAGGAGGACAAGGGAGAAATGATATGGAGTTATAAAAGTCTACATTGAATGCTAGAGCAAAGGGTGTAACATAACAGACTCTCACTCAATACAACAATCTTAAGATTGTACTATGGTTTAATAAAGAACTAGAAATACCGCCAGGCTATTTTATGCCTCCGCTATGCATACAATTGCCAAACGGTGACAGTACAGTGGTGGTAGGCAATGCTTTAAAGGAGGTAGACTCCTGACAAGCTACAATATGGTACAAGGTCGTTGCAATCTCACAATATGTAAGGTGGCAGTAACCTTTAACCTCTTAAATGTAATTGTTCACCCTCGAGTCCATATTATGTAAATGTATGCGAACATCCCTCAATGCATTCCTGAGATAATGCATTCATGAGGCATGAGGTCACAGTGACCTTGACCTTTGACATATGACCTCCAACGTCGAATCAGTTCATCCCTGAGTTGGAGTGGTCATTTGTGCAAAGTTTGAAGAAAATTCCTCGAAGCGTTTATGAGGCATGTAGACATAAAAAGGTCCAAAGGTGATTCAACTCACGTACTGAAACCACAATCTTTCCCTAACCTTTGCCAATGTCCCTACTATATCTTACTGTCTCTGGATACAAACTCTGTCTGTGGAGTTCTAGTTCTAGCTTGATTTGTTCGCCAGTCATCCAGTTTCAGCACTAACCCGCAAAGTCATCAATAAATGTAGAGTTTCATTGACGCCAAATAACTTTTGCATGTGAACACAGTCTAGTCAGTGTTCACAGGTGATCACAACATGATTGGGAAAACTATGTATTACTATAGAATAACATTTTAAGAAAACGGGTTGTATTCAAAATGAGATCCTATAGCTTCAGTGATAACATGATGGTGATAAATCTATTTGAAAATTCAAATACGCACAAAAAAACACATAGGCGGAAACTTATTGGAGACCCCTGAAGTCAAATGAGGATACAGTCTGAATCATTTTAACTAGAACTGTCTATGGTGTTGGAGTGGTATGGGATGTGAGGCCTGAAGGATTTAAAGCTCCCATATTATACACTTTTTGGTACTATTATACACCATATTATATGGTCTTAGTGGTCCCTAATACGTTTTTCTTTAATTGTTTGCTGAAAAAAACTTTCAGATAATTTATTGTACTATGCTGATGTTCAGCTAATCTCACAATGGCCTATTTTTTAAAAAGAGCTGCAGCTCCCCTCGTAAATATACAATCTTTGAGCTCCCCCCGCCCCCTGTCCGGAAGCGAAGCCAGATACGCCTCGCCCTCTGTCTGTCAGGGCCGTGGACCAATAAGAAATAGGGGTGTGGGCTGCACAGTGGAAGCTTCTGGCTTTCCAGTTTGTGAGGTCAGAAACGAGGAGAATTCTGACTGGAGTATATTGGGGGGGAGGGGTGGGGGTTTCAGAAAGGGGGAGAGTGAGAAAAGGAGAGATTGTTATTTTTTTTATATTTTGGCAGTCTCTAGGCACACCGTGGACCCATGGATATGTTAGAACACATTTAAAAAGTGCATTTAGCATAATATGTGACCTTTAAGAGTAAAAAATCTCCAACCTCCTGATGTCCGGACTTGATTAATTATGAAAAATATGAACAAAATAAATAGTCGTGAATGCTCAGCAGACCATTTCTCCATAAAATAAATGAGCCACGTAGCCGCAAGACATGTACAGTAACTTGATTGGAACACTTTAAATTGCAGCCTGGAGCTGATGACAGGCGTCACAGAAATCACTGCAATTGCCTCAGTTTGTTCGAATAATCATAATGGAGTTAATGGAAGGAATGATTAAGACTCAAATAATGCAGCAAATTATAACTTTTGTGACTAAAATGGCTCTCAGTGCAAAAGAAAAAAACCTTGAATTCTGAGTGGTGGGAATGTGTTTGCCTTCCATCCACCTATTCACACATAACTATAGCAACGAGCTACAGCTGCCATCATTAGTTATACCAAACGTTTTTGATTGTGACATCTTTCAGTGCTATATTAACACTGTTTAGAGAAGAAAGAAAAAGCACACTTTGGGTGGATGCAAAATAAACTTCATTAATCAGAAATGTCCTAAATGAAATGAGAGTTATCCAGAAAGTTTATTTAGGGACGGGCGGCCGTGATATGAACTTATCAGCAGCCTTGATAAGACAAACAGGATGATCGCCTTTAAATTAAAGGGGATAACGGCTGCCGCTTCCCCCCAAATCCTCGCTTCGTCGATTCGACAAAGAATATATAAGTGCTCTGGAACTGACTAAACAATGGAGAAATTTGGTCTGACGTAGATTTTTCAATCTTTTTCAATCTCTTTGAGGGACTTTGTGGGCACTTGATCAGTATCTCATTTGTATTTTTCTCTTCATGTTCTATTAGCATATTCTAATCTCTGTTTGCTACAAATGGAAATTCAGCCTTCACATGGGAACATACACTGTGGGTGAAAACTGTTTGAACTGATGTGCTCTTTTAAAAAAATATATATATATATTTTCCCACTGAAAAATATTGAAAAACCTGCTTACTGAATGCTATTGCCATATAGCTGAGGCAAGAGTGGATATATAACTAGATGTTGTTTTGCCTTTCTAAGTCAATGAATTCACCATTATGCTTCACAGCCTCAATGATGCATTTGGATGTCGTTTTGCCGTTTATCTTTTTGGTCCATCATTTTGCAAAAAAAATTCCACGGAAGTATCATTTTATAGTGTTTTATAAAGACATGTGCAGGAATGTCACAAGCTTTTGGCACTTCAAAAATTTCTATTCATAAATAATTATAATGCTGACAGCGAGTGGGAATTCAACACTTTCTTTGATGTGATTTCATTGTTCTGTGCACCTGGCTACACAATGTCTATTCAACCGAATGTTTTACAGTTTATGCATTCATTCTAAACTATACAGTTCCAAATAATTGCTAGTGTAATATAGACTTTTAGTCCCTGATATGAGCCTCAAGTCAGCTGTATGGAATGCAAAAATTGCCACCAATCAAGCAAAAAAAACTCAGCATAGCTACGTATATGGAGATTAAAGTTTCAGGTAATAAATCAATTTTGGAATGACTTACTTTATTTGATTATATTGTTTAAATTTAATGTTATTATTTTATTATTATTATTTTAGTTGTAATAACTATTCCTACTGACTACCAAATTACGTACTTTTTTCCACATATAATTTCCTTGAAAATGATTTGGAAATTCCTTGAAAATGATTCACAACACAATGTCCTTGATCTCATGCGGTTTCACATCAAGGCAGGAAGAATAATGGTTGGTCAAATAGGCACTCAGACATCCCCGGAAGCTTTCAGTGTGCACAATGATGATGATGATGATGATGATGTAGTAGAACAATCTCATGGTGGAGTGATCTGCAGTGTCCCTGGAGACCGACCTACAACTCCCTTCAAAGCTCACACAATCAGCCCTATACTGACTTCCTCCTATATATTCCCCTACCTATCCTGACACCCTTTCAGTGCAACATAATTTAGCCAACGTCATTGCTCTCACCTTTCACACGTTAGATGTTTTTCCTCTATGTGTGTGGTGTGTATCCGTCTGTGGATGCAGGGAACCCGTCAGATGATGTGACCCCAATACCTCCACTCAAGTCCCCTGTGAGCCTAGCCCGCCGCTGTGATGCTTCCACAGCCATTATTTCCCATTAGTGGCTGTCAGAGGGGCCGTTTGTAGCAGCTAGACCCAGAGGAGAACCAGACCCGCCACAGTGCCCCCTTCCCTTTGTTTAGCATGCACACTGTTTGACCTCGCCTGGACTGTTCCTCTGTGCACAGTTTTGTTAGAGGTTATCTGAAAGTAAGGACATCTTAGCTTGACATTTACTTCTACGTTCACTGTAAAAAAAAAGTTTGCCTTGACATTGACCATATGCACACCTGCAACAGATTAAAGATAAAGCTATCTAAATGTAAAATTAAATAATATTGTATTCATAAATATGTAAATGTATTTATAAGGATATCACTGTCCAAAACAGCATTGTGGATAAATTTTTATTAGGGAGAACATAAGTGCATATGGAAGAATAAGCAAGTATAATGCTACTCATGATCACCACCTTAGCTTTGTGTGTTAGCATGACGACTTGTGCACAGAAAGGCAACTTCAGTCACCACAATGCACAAGGTAGGCCTACCTAGCTACAGAGCCTAAAACTGGGTGACACCCCTGTCAACTTCCTTTTGAATACTTTTTATCTGGGCTGTAGGAATTATTTCTCGACAATTATATTATATTTATTAGTGTTAATCCAACTTTCTGTGGACAGTTTAGGCAAATCATGACATAGCCTCTTGTATGCGAAGGTCCATAAATAAATAGTTCCCCCCATCTGCTGTGGAAGAACTAACAACACCTTTGGATGAATTTGGACTCGGAGAGCAAGACAGACAGGCCTTATCACTCAACAGCAGCTGACTTTTGCCGGTGGGGAAAGAGTAAGATTTTGGAAGGACAAACCTCCTGTAACCTGCCGTTATACAAGGAGGGCAAATTAATCAGTTGCCTTTACAGAGCGAAACAAAAACAACTCTAAACTTTTTTAGAGTGTTTGTCCTTCAGTGTACAAGATAATCCAGTTCAAAGCTTGGAGGACCACACTGTGTTTGGGATCATGCCAGTGAGTCAGGAAAATAAACACACACACAAACACACAGCCAGAACAGCACGCAGGGCTAATCACGGTTGCTGCATCTGCACCGAGTCCACTTGTCCAATGATATGACGAGCACTTCTCAGCTCCCGTCATCATCTCATTTATCATCTCCTGTCCCTGGCTTTATTTTTTCTTCTTGCTCTTGTTCCTTCGGGCTGATCAGATATTAAATGCAATTAGTGCTAGTTTTCTGCCGACCTGCTTTTATGAGCAATTTAAATTCAAGAGGTCCAAATTTACTGCATGCACCGGGCTTCATTCAATCATTTCTGAAAGAACGCCTAATCACACAGTTGGTTAGAAGACTCTTGAATATAAAATAAACGTTATATATCTTTCAAGCTAATCAATCTCCCATACAGGCTACTCAAGTGTGCTTCCTTTTTTTACCCCGATCAATTCATTTAGTTTACCTCAATGACACAGGGGGCCCTGTACTGAACATATCCCCATCTGTAAAATCTCCCTTTCCCTCTCTCCTCAAACGTTTGCTTAAACTCAGCATGACGAATGATCGCCTGAACCAATCGATTCCATTCAGATAAGCTCACCTCTACAGCAAAGAAAAGGAGGATGGATTTGTTTTATATATAGTTACTATTCAACTGCAGAGGGCCAAGGTTATTGTTATGTGGGCAGCTCTCCAACCTGATATCTCCCAGGCTGTAAAGACTTGTGGTAGTTGTATTCCAGGAGATTAACCTCTGGCAAAGTACTGAGACTACTGTAGCAACATTCAACAGAAAATGTGTGGATTGTGTCGTAGCCAAAGCTTTCTGTTCAAAAGTGTTTTGCTTTTTCTGTGACAGTGACAAGTGCTGACTTGGACATTTTGGACAAAAGCAGTAGTGTTTTACCTTAACCAGCTGTTGTTCCTGGTTAGCCGGACAAAGGCATCAAGGGCCGGTTTCACAGACATGGATTAAGCCTAGTCTTGGACTAAATGGAATTTTGAATGGAGATTGTCCATTGAAAGTACAATTTAGTCCAGAACTAGGCTTAATCCATGTCTGTGAAACCGGCCCTAAGAAAAACTATATGAAAAAAAAATCATTATTTGCACCGATGGATGGGGTCGTTTGCCGTTACATGCCGTTCATTTCTGATCATCAGAGGAAAATTTTAATGTTCCAAAAATATTCAAAAATTCCTCATAGCTACTTTAACAATGTTTATTTTTTATCTGACTGTGAAATGATCAGATTTTGAGTTTTTGGTTACAAATGAAAACGAACCAGAAAAATACACCTGAAATGGATGCATTTTTAATATGCAGTGCTTCTCTATGTCTCATATCAAGATGAGCTCAGAGGTAAAAATACATTTCATTTCTATTTTATTTTACTGTAATTATTTCAATTCCTTACTTTTTGTTTATCTCTCTCAGAAACAAGTACATGACTTTGGGTCAACTCACATACACATGTAATGACGGTCTTCTTGAGCTACTGAAAATAAAACACTGAACACATGTACAACAATACGTGTTCAAACTGTAAACTGCACTTCAATACACTTAGATCTGGGAGTTAAAAGCAACAGTTGGCCCAGACACATTAGGATACCTCAGCTCTGAACAGTACATCCCCCCTGCTCCTTTAACAATGATAACAAGAGTTCATCAAAAGCTGTAAATGTATAAAACGACCCTTGGGAGTGTTTAAGGTGGTGAAGGCACTGATGTTGAAGCTGACAAAAACAGGTAATGTTCTACCCAACAGCTCCACCCAAAGGCTCAGTAGCAGTGTTACCTGAAGAGGCAGAAATAACCACTGCAAACATTTGAACAGTTTTTGGATGGCTATTTTATTATTTTCAGCATCATACTTTTTTCACATTATGTTTTTTTTTAAATATGAAACCATTTTACACCATTCCACAATATATTAACAGTTTCACATATGTCATGAGTCTTTTTTAATTTTATTCTTTTAATTTCACATATCCCCCTGAGACATAGTAAATAAGCTTTATGTAAGGGTTTTGGGACATCCATTGGCTTCTAACGTCCACAGACCGTATGCAGGATGTAGGCTAGACATCATCATCATAATTTTACCTATGTAAACGTCGACACCAAACAGATACACTTGCTCCAAATGAGTCACTATCTGCCTTACACGTGTATCATTGTTAAGCATGTCTTTCCAGATATAACTAACAGATGTCTTTATACACACACACAACACAGAGAAAAAGCACCTATGTAATAAAAAATTAAACTGAAAAAAGATCAAATAATTTTTAAAGAATGCAAACAATCACAATATGATACATTATACTTTCCTATTCATGGGCATTTTGAATCAAATGTTTTGGAAGTCTAATGTAAAAAAATAATCACATTTCTATTTATTTTCCTCTACAGCCTCCGAAAAGGTCAATGGTGGATTTCTTATAATGGAAACAGTGACTCTGAAGCAAAAACCTAACCAGTAATTATTAAGAGACGGCCAGCAATTATGTCAAGTGAGATGGGTTTTTTTAGGCATTATTTTTTAAGTCTATCGCTCCTTCCTATGAGTGAGCGGTGACAACAAAACAATCCACACCATGAAATACAAAGCAAACCTTCCTGAGCTGCAGCTGGACTCTGGTCAAACTGACAGTATGTATTCATACAAATTGAGCATTTGTTTAGAAACAGCTTTTTGAATCCCTGAAAGCAACATTTTCACAACTTCTGCACTTCCTTCAACATGTCTGGTGAAGCATGCTGTAGGTCTGTGCATGCATACGTGTTAAACATATAGCAAATGGGAGTACTTACTTACATTTGAGTCTTAGCTTGATGGCAGGATGACAATCTCTGCATGGGAAACATTTGATCCCAGCAAGGAGTAAGATTACTGGACAATGTGTAAGATATAATGTCCAAAATCAGCTGAAGCTAGGATCTCCATTTCATAGGAAGGAGGAGTGGAAAACAGCAAAAATCCAAATTGCACCCACATTGGATCTCTACAATCAAAATGTTAACCAGCCCAACAATTTACTTTTTTTGTATCTCTTCTTGAGAAAAGGACTTATTTCTGATGGTATTCAGACCTGGCGACTGGTCTAGATGTTGCTCTCATAGGACACGCTGGTTCGGGAGCCTGGCACGAGCACATATGGGCACACCTCCGCCTCCTTGGGTTCACACTCGGAAACTACATGGACTGATGCTTGGACATCCACAACGACACTCCCTCGCTTTTCACCTGACATCAGCGCCTGACAAACCTCCTCATCCTCACCATTCTTCTCCTTTCTATTCCTGTCATAGGAAGGCGGGCCTATCGCCTGTCTGTTTCCAGGGTTACCAGTCTCCGCGGTGACATCCTCCGCGGACGTCCGGCAGTTGAGTATGAGCGGTGGCAGTGGTACGCTACGTGCTAGCTCTTCCATGTGGCGGGCGAACTCCATGGTTTTGAACTGCGTGACCTTGGCCAGCTCCAGGGTCTTGGCGGTTGTGATTATGGGAATGCGCTTAGCTACCTCGAAGGCCTTCTGCAGCTTCTCGGCCCCCTCTGTGCGGAAGAAGTCGTTGATAGCTGTCTCTGTCTTCTTGAGGTGGCTGCCGACCATGCAGAGCCGCGCCACGTTCAGGATCATGGTGATGGTGAAGGTGATAAGGCAGACAATGACGTAGTATAAGCCCAGGCCGCTGTCCGTGTGGCACACGCGCATGGTGACCGTGTAGTTTTGGGTGGAGGTGTTATTGGTTGAGGCGACGCAGGTGTAGCGCCCGCGGTCCTCAAAGGAAACCACAGTGATGTTCAGGGCACCGTCCTCCTGAATCAGCCACTTACCACCTAGAGTTAAAAAACAGATGAGATGACAAGATTAAGACATGCAGTTGGAGATGGGAGTTTTAGGTTTTTACAAAGTTTTGGAGTTGTGAATAGAGAAAAGGTAAAACAAGGAACGACCTTTGTATTATAACAGATTAAAAATGTGTCATGCTTTCTTGCCTCAAGGATTTTGTAATACACCATGAAAAACAATTACCAAATTGGGCCAACAAAAAAAAAAAGTAGTACAGTGAGCTGTTTCCCCGTATTGCGAGAAGGCTATGTGTAATGTACAATCTCCAATGTGCTCCAAGTCTCCTTCACTTCAGTGTTTGTTATACATTGTGAAAGATGTGACATTGACCTCATTCAAATATTGTCATTGATTCTCTATGGAAATAGCGTTATGTAACATAACCTAGGCATTTACAGTACGTATATACTTGGCTGTTTGACCGTTACCCTATTTAAACAATACAATAAAACCTGTATGACATGGCATCTCTGTTACTTAACACTATTATGAAAGTTGAGTACACATAACAATACTGATAAGGAGCGGTAGCCCATAGTATGACTACTTGATTTACAGGTTATTTTTTGCCATTTCCACACATATACTTTTCTATATAAAACAATTAAGTAGCACACCTAAAACAAACTACAGTTGTTTATTAGCTTTCCAGCATTATATGTCCTCTTCTACCTTCAGACAGCAACTGTCCTTTAGAGTTGTACCACTTGATGTCATCGTATGCTCCGGTCACGTTACACTCGATCAGGAAGCTGGTCCCCTCCTTGGCTACTATGCCCTTGCTAGGGAGGACACTGTCCAGCCTGACAGAGGCCTCCATCACTACCTCCCCCTCTGACCCGTTGTGAGCTGCGTGAGCTGTCCAGCCACAGAGCAGCAGGACGCTGACAAGCAGCAGGTGTGACAGGTGGAGTTTCAGAGGCGACATGTTGAGTAGATACACAGCTTCTTCAGCTCACATCCAGACACGACAAACCTGCCAAACAGGAAAGGTAACAGTAACAGTCAGGGCTCATGTAGCAGCACAGGACTGTAGTAGACACTCACTTTCCACTTTTGTCTTTGTAAGCTAAAGGTTATTTATAATACTCAAAATGTAGTATACAACTTTCATTCATGTCTTACAAAAATGTATATATTAGTTACATGGACCTATAATGCCCATATTTAATTTTCCGTCTCTACATCAATATTCAGCTGAAATTATGTATAATAAATTAAAAAAATTAACATCCAATGAGTTATGAAAACACATTGGAGAAAAAGCCAGCATGTGTATTTTCAAAAAAGACAATTTAAGTGCACTAATAAACTGTACCTGCAGAAGAAATAATAGCTACATTATGTAATACAGTAAAGTATTAGGAATCCTAGTTGTTTTCAATGATTAGTGTTTTTAACACCAAGCCCCTCTGGTATATTAGCGAATCGAGCACATCTTACCGGAGAAACACACACATAAACAACAAGTTAAAAAAAAAATCCCAAACCGACTGAGTCAGTGATTTACCTGCTGCTGGGACCGCGACCAATCTAACAGGTTCTCCAACGACACACAACAAGCATCGAACAATTTCACTAACTCCAAGTATGTTCGCAGATATTTTTTTA
The DNA here is from genome assembly GCF_949987685.1 of Ammodytes marinus. Classification (NCBI taxonomy): domain Eukaryota; kingdom Metazoa; phylum Chordata; class Actinopteri; order Uranoscopiformes; family Ammodytidae; genus Ammodytes; species Ammodytes marinus. Next base: position 7,501,135 of record NC_137218.1, read on the forward strand.
AATCATGGTTAAGACTGATGCTCGTCTTTTACCTTCACGTTTGTTAACAGCAGGTCAAACACGATGCGTCAGGTATTCCACTTCCTGCTTCAGGTGCTTGTGAGGGGGCGTGGCCGGTTCTTAATTCTCCAATATAGGTATGTATGAGTGACAGGTAACGATTTTAATCAGAAACAATGTACAATGGATACTTTGAACTCATAATAATATCAAATAATCATACCCATATTTTATAAATAATCACTATTAATTTGATTGTATTGCATAGACATATATTTTCGAATGACAATTGTATTTATTTATTATTAAAAAAAATAAACCATTTGACTAAACTAACCAAGTATTTATTAATTATTCAAATTTTCATTTATATTTTCTAATATATATTTTCCGTACGCTTACATCATTTTATTTTGACGATTTACAAATATTGTTGACATTAGTCATTGCATCAAGCTACTGAACGGTGATAGAGGGAGACTGGAAGTTTGGCGGAGTCTCCATCAAAATAAGACAACTGTCTAGAAAAGTGAAAATATCTATTAAAAAATGCACGCTGATCTTTTCGGAAGTGTCTAAATGTATACAAATAAATATGATGATGATGTTTAACATTTGCTTTGATTCAAAGTCCCACTCAATAGTATTATTTATTTTACAATAGTTTGAAAGCACTTTTATTTTGAAGACCTTTGCCGGAACTTGTGTTTCTTTTTTTGGCAAACTTTAGGATGTGGTGATTGAAAACAAAATGTGACGTGGCTAATCCTTGAAGACAAAAAGAGCGAGACAAACCTCAACCTTTAAACTGTTTTCTGGAAAATTAAAAGCTGTTTAACGCGTTGAAACAGTTGTACGGACTGAAATAACGAAGATAAACATATCCCGTTGTTGGTTTTGGGAAGTAAACTGTGAGATAGCAGTGTGGGGTAACGTTAACTGCTAGCATCAAGACTTTGACATAGGGAAAAGGTGAGTGTGTAGCAAAAGTATAACAGTATTGTTTTTTCCAACTAATACAAGCATTGATGATCATTAAAACAGCTTATGTTAGCTCACATAGCAATTAATAAAGCATGCATAACAATGCAACTATGATAAATAAATGCTAATAGTATAGTAGTGACTAACATATTTCTATGTGCAAGGCTAATATAATGTATTTACTATATTTCCCTGTTCCCTTATGTTTATTTGAACTGTTTGCTTTTGCGTCATGCACACAGGCTACTCTATGCAGATGTACATGATACACAATACACTCTGTTCTTTTTGTAAATTGGAGCTTTTTGTTGGACTTTAAACTGGACACCCTCCAACTGCACAGATGACTCACAGCTGAATTGTTGTCTGCTGTTCCATTGGTGCATTATGGGAAATGTATGATAACACTGGTTAAAGGGGTCTCATTAAAACAGAACTACAACTATGTGTGCTGTATTTCCAGCAATGAATAGCCCATATCAAATATCAATGTTTGGATGAAATCGTTCCACTTTATCAGTATCTCTATTTTATATGTTGTCAGTATCTCTATGTTTATATTGTCATGTTTGTTTTCTCAAAATCTTCAAATTGTTCTTTAATTAGCCCCCCTCTGTATTTACAACTGCAGGTACTGTACGTTATCATCCCACTAAAAATGTTTTGCACAAGTTTAACTGGATAAGTACCTGGCTAATAGTTGTTATGTTTTCTCTTTGAAGGCATGTACTAAGACATTAAGATGTCAGACAGTGAAGCTACAGCGGCGGAGGTTCCAGAGTTGGTTCCGGAGGTGGTTCCTGAGGTGGTTCCAGAGGTGGTTCCAGAGGTGGTCCCAGAGAGTCAGGATGCCTTTCCTGCCGAAACACCCGATGATTCCTCACAGACCTCACCGGACAATGCGACTGACGTGGCCCCGACAAGGAAAGCCCGGAGGAGGCCAGAAGTCCTGCCTGTAGCCCCTGTAGAGGACAATCAGAAAGTAGAAGAGCAGCCGGCAAAGGTACTGATGACATCATGAGTGTTTGAACCAGACAGAACGTAAAATAATGGGGAACAGGGAAGTCACTGTTGCCAATTGTTTGACTATGTAATAAATAATGTCATTTGAAAAGTATCCTAACTTTATTGAATACAATGTGGTATGGCACCTCAGGGAGTCACACTCGATCAAATGATTCTACCAAAAACAATTCCACTGACCCTGGCCATGTGGCTTTTTAAATAACGTGAAGTGAAGTCATGATCAGTTTTTGGTGCACTGACATTCTCACACAGGAGACCGTGACAAGGCTTTATAATGACTCTTTTTGAATGTCAATCCTCTGTCTGGTCATCTAGTGACTTACATTATATAGTATCCTTTGTTGCATACATATTCAGGTGACAAATGAGATATTAATAAGCTTCACTTTTGTGTTTAACAATCATAATCATTATTATTATTATCCATTAACCCCCTGGTCGTGCCAAAGGTCTCATGGTTTTTCTCTACAAAATTAATATTAGTGTCTTTCTATTCCTGTTCCTCATTCACACCAGACATCCAGTGAGTCCACTGTGTCTCAGGGCGGCTGGGGATACTGGGGCAGCTGGGGAAAATCCATCCTGTCCACAGCAACAGCTACTGTGGCAACTGTGGGTGAGTAAACTCCACCTAACCCAATCGTTCTGTATATGCATAGTGTTGGTTTTAGTAATCATATTGTTAAGCCTTATAGAAAACTACTACCAGTCTTCATTTAATCACATGTTTTGCTGTTTATTTAAAGCTTTTACAGTTCATATTTACTGTATCATTTGGTCTATCAGGACAGGTGATTTATATTAACCTTTAAATGTTTTTTATGAATGATTAAATAATGACAGAAAATACAAAGAAAATGTCTATCCTTTCCTTTCCCTACACAGTGTATTTCTTGTTATAACACAATCTAAAGCTCTGTTTGTCTTGTCTCTCCTGTCCGTCCAGGCCAAGGGCTGACTCAGGTGATAGAGAAGGCAGAGACGTCTCTGGGAATCCCCAGTCCAACTGAACTATCGGCGCAAGTTGAGGACGAGCAGAAATCCCAGGGTGAGGCATGACTGTGTGTTGTGTGTTGTTTACTAAAAAGGGTGTAATATTTCAATCAAAATTCATGCTGCTGATCATATTATTTTCTCCTTATTGTCTTGACCTTCTATAACAGTATGTGTTGCATGTGTCCCTCTCTCACAGCTGAAGCCGGCAGTGAGACAGACAAAGGGGCAGGGGACGGAACGGCCGCTGTGGGGAGTGCCATGGGAATGCTATCCTCATTTAGCAGTGTCTTTCAGAGCACAGTAAGCAGAAATATACTCTAGGTTTGGTGTCTGTCTATAGTAAATGTAGTGCATCTTAAACCTCCATTTTTTCATTATACAGTAGAAAATCTTCATATTTTCTTGTCCTCTCAGGGTAAAACAGTGATAACAGGCGGTCTGGATGCGCTGGAGTTCATTGGGAAGAAGACCATGGATGTGATAGCTGAGGGCGATCCGGGCTTTAAGAAAACCAAAGGACTGATGATCCACAGGAACAACACTCTGTCTCAGGTAACATGCAGATCAGAGTCTTGTGCATTGCCAAAGAGCGGCATTCTCATTACAGGTGAGGGACTGGAATATTAGTAGTCCAAAGCTACAGTTGAAGAGATGCATTCAGCGGAGACTTTATATATTTGTATTTCTGTGTTAAAGAGACAACAAGCATCTTCTAAGGATGGATTCACACTGGGAAAGTGGGAACGGACGCTAGTTTACTTGCTGTGGTCCAGAACAAATAGAATTTAGATAATTTTTTATGCGGTCTCTCTTTTACTCACTTCCTAAACAAATGCACATGACACCTGCAAAGATCTTTAGACTACGGCTTTTTTTCCAAAGTGAGTGCTAGAATCAACAACAACGGAGATGTCGTTGTTGTCACTTTAAATCACTGTGTGTCATTTTAATGGATCTAAATCAAATTAGATAACTAATGTGTTGGATCAGCACTGACCTAAACTACTTTTCCTCCTCACAGTATGATTGTATGGTTACTGATGTATTGTCCCCTTCTCTGTGTCTTGCAGGTGCTGAGGGAAGCGAAGGAGCGCGAGGAGCTGCAGACGGCAGACACAGAGAGCGCTGACTCTCAGAAGAAAGCGGTGGCTCACTACGGGATGCTGTTTGATGAATTCCAGGGTCTGTCTCACCTCGAGGCGCTGGAGATTCTGTCTCAAGAGAGCCAGTCCAAAGTACGACCAGAGCTTTAAACCAAAATATGTCACCCGCTGTGCCTGGAGAGACATTTATCTGCTTTTCATAATTCAAAGGGATCCGGTAAAAGCCTCAAATGTGACGTTTTTTCTGTGTGTGTGTGTGTGTGTGTGTGTGTGTGTGTGTGTGTGTGTGTGTGTGTGTGTGTGTGTGTGTGTGTGTGTGTGTGTGTGTGTGTGTGTGTGTGTGTGTGTGTGTGTGTGTGTGTGTGTGTGTGTGTGTGTGTGTGTGTGTGTGTGTGTGTGTGTGTGTGTGTGCGCGTGTGTGCGTGTGTGTGTGCTGTAGGTGAAGTCAGTGCTAACCACTCTATCAGGAGATGAGGTGGTTCAGCTAAGAGAAGAGCTGAACCTCATCAAGGAGTCTTTCTCCCTGGTGGAGTTTGATGATGAGGAAGTGGACGAGAAGAAAGGTAATGTCTACACTGTTATACTGCCAATAACGTTATAACATTTCTGAACCAATAACATAATAACTTTCTGCACTGCAAGACAAATGCAGCATTTTATTAACCAGAATTGATGTAACACCTGCAATGATCAATTGTACTTCTTTTTTAAATTCCAGATGAAGACGGCTCCGAGTTTGAGAAGGAGTTAACGGAGGCCATGGAGGGTCTCAGTGTCACTGGCACAGCCGAAAAACTCAGCAAGGTACCAGCTACACGTTTGTGGTTGATTTAGATGGTTCTTGTTTTATTTGTGTTGTCAACTGGTCGGTTCAAAAACCTAAGCAATGTAGTCGGAACAAGATTGCAATTATGTTAATAACATGGTCTCTATCCTCCAACAGGCCTGTAAGAACGCATGCAGCCAGATCATTGACATGTCAAAAGCAGAGAAGGAGAAGGAGGAGGAGGAAGAGGAGGAGGGTGCAAAGAAAGCGCTTTCTGTAGAGGTATTATCAGATATTATGAGACTGTCAGTGCTATACACGCTGTTACGGTTGTTGTTCTGCTTTGGCTTGATCTTGTTAATAATGTTTGATTCTAAAAGACTTGTAACGTGTGTGTGTGTGTGTGTGTGTGTGTGTGTGTGTGTGTGTGTGTGTGTGTGTGTGTGTGTGTGTGTCAGGAGGTCCATGCCACAGCCATCAGGAGTCTAGCGGAGCTGACGGCTCGGTCAATCGAGCTTTTCCACAAACTGGCTGAGATGATCCTCTTCTCCAACGGCAGCACAGAGGCCAGCGTTCTGTCACAGTAAGACTACCACTTGGAGTCTTTAGTTTGGACACGTGTGAAGACACTGCAGAAGCTTTGCCATAGAAATCCATCATTTGTACATTAACTAAGCGTATGTGTTTGTCCTGTTGTCTGTCCTCAGGTTAACTGTCGTCCTGTGTAAAGAAATATCACTGCTTTCCAAGAAATTCACCTCCTGCTTAACAACGACAGGGGTAAGTGATGATGATTTGATAGTGATACGTTATAAAATGTTAGTTTCTGAGGATAAGCATCCTTACTTAACGCAAACTACTGCAGCACTCAGTCTGTGAGAGTGAGGCAATATGACATTTATCAAGTTACAAGTTATATCAACTGATTTATCTTTAACTCACTTTGATATGTTTTTCTGCACTTCCTAAATGTCAAACTTATTGAGGCAAAACTCTGTGATACAGGCTGCTCTTTGGACTCTCGACATTTCATTCTCAGCTTTTCTCAGTTTTTTCACCTTATCACTGTTGCTGTATTTTATTGTATTTATTTATTTATGATTTAATCTTAACATTCTGTCTCCCAGTCAAACGAGAAGGGAGATGTCCTCAATCCGCTGATAACTGGAGTCTTTTTAGAGGTATGTGTCATTCTAACACAGCACTCTCATCATATTTCTGCACTATATTCTATCTCTACATATTTAATTGAATGTATGATAGGTCAATCAGTTAATCCCTAAAAGCTAGGTTTATAAAAAATTACATTTGATGTGAATTTCCAAATAAAAAATGCAAATAAAAACTATCACTTTTACACTTAAATGTTTGTATTTTATTTGTAGTTTTATAATGGGGATTTTTCCACAGTTGAACAGTTTTGGCAATTTCCCTTATGGTTAATTTGACATGCTGTATGGAATACCAACATGGGTCGATTCTGGGATTTTGATTCCTAATTCCTACTAAATTAATTGAAATCATTTCTTAAAATGTTATTCACACAGGTACAGCAGTCTAAATTATGCTGCATTATTTTAAGATATCAATACTCTTATTTTAACACAAGTCCTTGAAAAATTTGGAGAAAAAAAAATGTGCTGGGAACAAGTGAAACGATCTCACATGATTGATAGAAATGGTCTCAACTTGAATAACAAAAAATTAAAAGTTTAAATAACACAGTATTGAAGATGTTTTTCAATTGGATTGTTCGTATTTTGTGTAGTGCTTTATTCCTGAATGCTCTCTTTACCTCACAGGCGTCCAACAGTGCGTCGTACATCCAGGATGCGTTCCAGCTGCTGATGCCCATCCTGGAGATCTCCCACATCCAGAGGAAATCTGAATCCACGGAGCAGTGACCATGTGACATCACCTCACATCAGGGCTCCAACACTGCCATCAAGCTGCCACTCTGATCGCAGCACAGAACTGACACTTTGGGACACTATTTTTTTCAAAACTTCAAATCGCCTGTACCTCAGCTCTTACTCCGTCTGCTCTTCAACTCAGGTTAAAATCTAATTTACACGCCTGAGAGGAAGGGTCTTTTTTTTTGTCAAACAGTGTTAACTTTTGTGCATCCCTAGTTTAATTGTAAGTGACGATGGATGGACTCATTGAAGTACAGTGTTGAAAAAGTGGATCTACTAGCATTTCTGATGAACATGGATCAACTGATGGTTCTTCCTTTTTATTCTAACAAGTACACTTCTTCTATATTAAACAATGAAGGCCTCCGATGTGTTTTTCTCTGCTGCTCAGGTTTTTCTATGCATACTGTATCTCTACAGTTGCCGTGCAACATACGGCTGGTCCTGGAGCAGTTTGGGGCTACGTGTCATTGCTCAAGGACACTGACTTGTGTTAGACAACAGTCTGTCTTGCCACCTGGCCACCGTTTATCTGGGAAACTGGATCCTAGCTGACTCTAGAAGTATTGACTTTAATTATTTTTCTTTTAATCCCCAATCAACCGATTATTTAAACTTTTAGGTTAAAATAAGCGACTCCAGTGCTGTAGGTCGAATGTTTGTAGAGGGAGGACGGTTAATAACGATGCTTGCTATTCCCTTTGGTGCATTATATTACTTCTGGCTGTGTTTGATCACGTCCTCTGTAAGAAGATATCGGCTTTGAATAAGTATTTTGTTATGGGCTTTTTTGTAGAACTATATACACAGATTGGAATCTCCCTACCTAACATCTTATTAATTATTCATGAACTGTCAGGTGTTAGTTAATACACAGAGGGGTTCTCTCTGCCTTGACGATTGCACTTGTCAATTAGCTTCAAATTAATTCAATTAGCTTATGCTGAACTGATACCAGGTGTGTATTGTGGGCATGTGAAGTCATGTTTTTTTTAGCAATATACTGTTGTATAAGCAATGGCATATGTCATGTATTTGAGATGGTTTTCAAATAAATAGGCCTGACAGGCCCAATATCTGATTTCTGTGTCAAATACTGTGTCTAGTAATACATGTCAATTATTTTGAAAGTGATAATGGTTCAAATGATGCATTCTGATACACCTTAGTGAATGATACTCTGTTACAATCAAAGGTGTTGCATCAAAAACTCATGTGAAATTACTGGAGGGCCTCATTGTTCAGAAAAATACCTCTTAGCACATCATGTATTATTATTACTGCATTATTTTGTAAATAGCCTTAAACCGTTGCAGTCAGTCAATGTATGTTCTGTTGAATAGTTTATTCTGTAATGAGTTTTACCCGTTGAGTCTACTGTATATCAGATATCAATTCGTCGTTACACATTCCGGTGCGGTAGGTGGCGCTGTGCGAGTTCACCGTCTAGCTGCGATTCGCAAATATAAACAAAGAAGAGAAAGTGGGAGAAAAAGAGAAGACGCGCTATCAGCTAGCTTGGCAGGTTACGTCGCACAAATTCCGAGGTAAACCTATTTTCTAATACTTTTATGATTTAGACAGTCGCAGCTGTTGTAGGTTACACAATTAGATGTGAGAAAGCAGAACCGTTTCATTTACCCTTTGCTTGGGTGAAGTTGGCTTTCTTGATAACGCGAGGGCTAGCTTGTTAACGTTAGCCGCTCATGCTATTCACTGAGCTAATGCAGTGTGTCCCCGCTGCAACATCGTTAGGTTAGTTTTTTTGAATAGTGTTTGCAACTAGGCATTGCAACAACCCCCCTCCCCCCGCGAGTTGCTAAACCCTATGAACTCTTCCCCAAAAATACTTTCAGTTTAGAGGAACGTATGTGGTATCTTGTCATATTTCGTTTGCTAATTGTTTAGCCAAATTTAATACACAACAAACCAGCAGCTAACGCTAGCTATACAAGATGAAAGCATGTTGATGCCATGTTAACATTGAGTGAGCTCATAGATATATAGATACTTCGATAGATATTGACTAACTCCATCTCCTCTTCCTCTCCTACAGTTGTCTTTGTTTCTTCACCACGTTGCGTCAACCCCGTCGCCCCTATAACCAGCGCTGCAGGATTGTTTTTTTTTGTAGCTCTCGTCCTGAGCCGCCAACATGCCAGCCGCACTTACAGATTCCAGTCAGATAATCTGTGAGGTATGGGCGAGCAATGTGGAGGAGGAAATGAGGAAGATCCGGCAGATTATTCAAAACTACAATTTCATTGCCATGGTAAGAGAAATGCACATTTGGAGAGGAGCTGACACTGACAAGCAGAGTTACTGTGAAAGAAGCCCCATTAACATCTTTTTGAATAATGTTGACTGAGAAGTAGACTACCTCTGATTTAAAGACATAGTTAGAATGCTTGAGTCTTTAGTGTTTTAAAGTACAAATTGTTAGAGCTACAGACTGAGTTGAGATACACTCTGATACATCTGAATATCCTTCTGGGAAAGTGGTTGTCATGACTATTACACACTAAGAATAAGTGCCAAATAGCAAAGTTTTTTTTAATTTAATTTTCTAAAACAGGACACAGAATTCCCTGGAGTGGTGGTCCGGCCGATAGGTGAGTTCCGCAGCACAGTGGACTACCAGTACCAGCTGCTGAGGTGTAACGTGGACCTGCTCAAGATCATCCAGCTCGGCCTCTCCTTCATGAACGAGGACGGAGACTATCCACAAGGCACCACGACGTGGCAGTTCAACTTCAAATTCAACCTCACGTAGGTGGACCGTTAACACTCCCATCTTCTATCTTCTCTTCATCTTGCATCACTATTTGTTTTACGATCACCAGTTAATGATTTGATTGCAATTACAATTCTCAATGCATCCTTACATTTCCATATAACTGCACAGTGCACACTAGTACTTTTCAGGGAAAACAATTTAAGTAGAAAATGAAGCAAAGTTTTACTTATTGCCGTTTATGCAAAATACATGGAGAAATGTGCGTTGTTTGTAATGTTCCTGACGGAAACCTGGCACAGACCTACAGTTCCATTTACAACCCTGAGGCTAGACCTCCTCATTTTAAACCAGATGCCACAGTAATAGCCCAAGAAAGCTAACGGCTTACACAACGTCATGCCAACAGTCGTACAATACCCAGAATTAATCTTTATGGTTAGCATAACAGTCCTGTCCTTGGGATGCCATTCGAGCAGCAGTTTGTTTGGGTGCATGACGGCGGCATTTTATCACTGCAAACTTATGGGCGATTATGAAATGCATTTGCTAACCTTTTCGCCTGACACTATTAAAGCTGAGTTCACAATAAACCTTACTTAGTAGCTGATGCTCCCAACGATAGAGCCTAATACATTGCTCTGTTCTTCTCCTCACAGAGAAGACATGTACTCACAAGACTCCATAGACCTGCTCCAGAACTCCGGCCTCCAGTTCAAAAAACACGAAGAAGAGGGAATCGAGACGCTGTACTTCGCTGAGCTCCTCATGACGTCTGGCCTGGTGCTGTGTGAAAACATCAAGTGGCTCGCCTTCCACAGGTCGGTCGTCTTGTTCTGCTTCAAGTTTTGTGTTGTTCGTCGCAGTTCAGAAGGCAGTGAATCGTGCTGTTACTTCCATTTTAAACATATTATCTGTATTATTTGACGGTATCTGTGTTCTTTCCTTGTAACCAAGAAATCCACTCCGGCTTTAGTTTTCTCTGTCACTTAATGCAGACAAAATGTATCTGAATAACTGGATGAAGATGGTGTAGCTTAGACGCCTAATCAGTCAAGATATGCCCCAAACTGTTTTAATTGTTACTGCACCAATTAGATTGGCTGTGTTTTTTAATCTATGCTTAACATTCTAGCCATTTTGATAGCGTATCAGTTTGAACCCAGTAGCACCAGTGAAGCATCATCAGTCCTAACCCGACTCCACCATTTCTGTTCTCAGCGGCTACGACTTTGGCTACCTGGTGAAGCTCCTAACAGACGTGCGGCTCCCTGAGGAGGAACACGACTTCTTCCAGATCCTCAACCTCTTCTTCCCCGCAATCTACGACGTCAAGTACCTGATGAAGAGCTGCAAGAACCTGAAGGTATTGTGGACCGTATACTCGTATACACAGGGGTGGTCCTCCACTTGTACATAGGAGATGAATGTTTCATCACATAATGTTGAATGTGTTGAGATGCCTGACCCATGTGTGTCTGTGTAGGGAGGGCTACAGGAGGTAGCAGACCAGCTGGAGCTGAAGAGGATCGGGCGGCAGCATCAGGCCGGATCAGACTCACTGCTCACCGGCATGGCTTTCTTCAGGATGAAAGAGGTAAAGTCACATATACAGAGGGGTGTTATTTAATTAACTTTTTTTTGTTATTGTGACGAGCTTCTTTGCAAATTTTCTCTTAACCTTTCATTGACTCAATGAAAATTGTTTACTGCCCACATTATCTGAGGACTTTGTGTTCTGTAAACGGCACTGAAGGACGTCCTCTGGAAGTACGGATTAGGGAACAGCCATTTTGATAAAAGTTTAGAGCCACGCCCCTCACTATCCCTTGAAATAGGCACTTTGACATCTGACAAACTATATTTTAGTTGTGTGCTCATCCAATTAATTTATAAAATGTTTTTAGGAACAGCTTAATTTCTGTCTCCATAAGACCATTTCATGGGACTTTTAAATGTACAGCAAACCAGAGAGTTTAACAGGGTTTTCATAATACAGCATTCATCTAACCAACGTTGTTTTGTTTTGTTCAGCTGTTCTTCGAAGACAACATCGACGACGCAAAGTATTGTGGGAGATTGTACGGCCTGGGTTCGGGTTCCACCCAACCCCAGAACGGCATCTCCAGCTCGGGCCAGGACGAGGCCAACAACAAACATTGACTGAGCGCAAAAAACCTTCAAGTGGAAAACACACTTGTTTTTAAAAGAACCCTACCAGCATATTTCCCCCTCTGATCTCCCTCAACACTCGGCCCCCTGAACAAGACACAACGTTATGCCATTTCTTTAAATCCTCCTGAGTGACTGTAAAATGGACTCACAGTGACAGTGGATTCACACTGGCTCACTCGTTTATTTTAAGTCGCTTTTACTGAGTATATGGCCATATATTCAAAACGCTTTTATAAAAATCCGTTGGAATTTTTTGTTGTTGTTTTACAGCATTATAGTGACACCCTTCTTTAACAGCATGGGACCAGCTCCTGTATCATACTTTGATTTCACACCCAAGCTTCGACAGAGACCAGTCCAATTCTTCAGTTCATCAGATCTTTCAGTTCACACTATCTTTCATCAGCGGGACTCCTCACTAGTTGCAGGGAATTCATTATTTTTTTAAGTTAATGTTGGAAGGGCCTGTAAATTAAAATGTATAATTTTGATGAAAATAAAAATGTTTTAGCTCTTTTCCACTTTCAGAAACTTTTAACAGCGGGGTGTCAAGGTGTATACCTGCCTGGTTAAGCATGTGTTTCCATGGGCAAACTACTGTCGTTCTGTACATTCACCCACCCAAAACCAAACTGTCCACGGGTCAGTTTTACCAATGTTGTGGTTACTGTTGTTTTTACATTCTACATTGTTTTAAACAGTTGTATATTAAATTGTTTTGTATTTTGAATGTAAACGTTAAGTATTTGATCTTTTTTACAAGTCGTACACCAACACACAGCCGGTTCAGCAGACCTTACACTTTGTGATATAATAGAAGAAACAGTTCAACAAGACATTTTCTTCTGGAACATTGTCTACATTCTCTATAGAACGCCTTAAAAATGGCAGTAAAGCAAGGCTTCACTAGAGCTGAAACAGTAAATCATATGTTCATATAGTTCCTGTCAATTGACTATATTCATAATCATTGAATTATCAAGCAAAAATGCCACATTTTTTATTTCCAGCTTCTCAGTTCTGACTTTTTTTTCCATTTTGTATTAACATTAGTGTTTTGTAACACGGACAGAAATATATTTGAAGGGCTCAACTTTAAATTCCGATGGGTTAATCAGTAAAACATAATATCCATACAATAATGTGTCAGACAGACATTCCAAAACCCAAATAGATTCTAAATGAAATGTTTTAAAGCAGCTAATCATGAAATGAAAGATGGAGATTATTCTGCATTTGTGCTTGATAATCCAGACTGCTTGAACAATCCTTTGTATTGGGCTGCTTAACCTGGTGTATGCTACTTTCATGGTATTTTCTGTCAAATTACAAAATAGCATGTTCTTAATGAGTCCAGTGCAATTACATTTTAAACGTAATACAGGTCACATTCAGCAGTGTTTTAACCTGTGAGTGAAGAGAGGAGATTCAATCAAACCTGTCTATTAAAGTGCTCTTTCAGTCCAACATATTCATATTTCAAACTCTAAATAGGACTTTGTGTCCACAGCATAAGATGGATCATTTGATAGTATGATAAGATATCACCTTTTATAATACAGATATTTGTTTGGACATTTTTTTTCAAATACTTTTTATTTCATAGGAAATCTCACTTTCATTATGAGAAAAGTACTGGCACTATGACTTAGTATGTATCACCAAGCAGTTTAAATAACTGGAATTCTGCCTAGCAACAGATGACATATTCAACTTTCTGATTTCTGAATTTCCCTCAGGTCAAATCCCAAATATTTTCCCACTCCAGGGCATGTAGCTCTGACACAAATCTATTTCAATACATTTTAGGATGTAGACTCGGACTCAGGGTGGTCATTTGGTTATCAATTATTTTATTATATAAGAAAAAAAAAACTGTACAGTAGAAGTGCTTCTTAAGGTTGACTAGTGTAATATTCAGGTGAGGACTCAGCGGGAGGCTTTCAGGACGGAGGGGTGTGTGGCGTGTTTGCTGATCAGATCTCTGGCTTCTTGTTGGAGGGATTCAGACACACAGGGGGAAGTCTTGCTCAGGTGCAACACAACCAGGCAGCATTCAATAACGTCAGGGTGAGGATACATCTGAGAGGAAAACACATACACTTATGTTTATTATCACTGAATGGTACAGCGGGCTGAAATATGTTTTTGTTAACACGAGGACAGCACTTCTTGAACTCGTCGAAATACCAGAAACTTTAAACCTTGTGGAGTTTTTACACATTTTACAGAATAAACTCTTCTTTGGTAAAACAATTGACAACAATATATTGAATAATGTTGGGAGTTATATTTTGGTCAATATAGTTTTGGGGGATATATTTTTAACTGATTGCAATATCTAAACTAAAAGGGCTTTTTTTGTAATATTGAAACTATCTAAGAACACAGGACTTAACATCAGTGAAGCGTCAGTCAATATGTTCATACAGATGTTGTTCTCTCCCCTCGAGTATTACACCAGGAGTACACTCCTAAGAAATTGACTACATGTGAAGCTGCCCTACCCTTTTTTCAATCTCATACTGTAGGTGCTGTGTAGGGAGTTGTACCTTGACTGTGTCGGGCAGTTCAGCCAGGCGTTTCTGGTGTTCGGACATCTTGGAAGACAGAGAAATGAGAGTCTCCTGTTCCTCAGGCCTGAGGGGAGAGAATAGACGTTTAAATGGACAATCATCAACACACACCTGCACACTGAAGAAGGGGAAAACAAATGGTAAATGTAGTGGATCATGAGTAGATATTCATTGATTTTGACAACAAGCATTCTCCAGCTTAATAGCTTCAATAGAGTCAATCATCCAATCATCAATAACTGTTGTCCTCTCACCCTTGCTGAGTATCATCCGAGCCCTGTCCGTTGTCTGTTGACTCTGTTGTGGTGGAGGTTTGTGTAGGCGCGTTGTCCACCTCTTTCTCCCCATACTGTGCTCTGCTGTGCTGCACCATCATATCCGCTAGTCGATCCTGGATCTCTCCCACCGCCCTCTGAACGGCCTGGGAGGCTGCGTGAGGCTCAGACAGAAGCACAGACATAGCCTCATAGTCCAGTGGTGCTATCGAGACACTCTCCTCTGACTCCAACACACCACCTCCTCCATTCACCACTATCTCAATCTCTTCAATCTCTTTCTCCTTATCAATCCCTTCCTCTTTCTCCTGGGTTGCGGGGCTGGGGTCAGTTGCATTGTGGGAAATCCCGTTCTGGGTCTGGATGGAGTTAATGCTCCACCAGTGTTGGTACATGTTGTAGTAATGGACAAACGCCTGCAGGCTGCCAAATGCTGCTCTGGCTTCATCTTCTTCTGTGGTGTGAAGCGTTTTGAGATGTGTCCTGGAACAAACACTGACGTCACCTGGTGAAAGAAAGAAAAAAAGGTATGGATACAAGTGTGATGGCTGCTAGTTAAAGCTCAGAAAAAATATATTAATATATTATGGCGGTAACTAATGATTATCTATGTCATCAATGATTGTGTTGGATTGACAAATAGTTGCTTAGTCTTAAAAATTGTGGAAAATAGTAAAAAAATTAAATCCATAACTGTATAAATACAAAACCAAGAATTTGTGTCGATACATTTTCTGCCAGCTCTTGCCCGTAATAATTTCCTGTTAGTACAAAATGATTCACTACAATAATTTCCCTTTTACAAATTACCAAAATAGTGCACTGTCCACACATATTGGTAGTATATTTGTGTACACTACTTCATATGTGGTTACAAATTCAATTCTGGGATCTAAATTATGATGTGACCAGTCGCCACAAGGTGTCATCAAATCAACCAAAACAAACCGATCGAATTGATGCTTGAAAGCTTGAGGACTTTAGTTACAGTTTAATTTACACTACATATTTTTTTTGCAATTGAATGTCATATTAGGACAATGTGTGTCTGAATTATTAAAAAAATAAATAATTAAATGATGAAAAATGTGTTTGGCCAATTCAGAAATGATTGGATGGTTGGATGGATGATGTACGTACCATCAGGGAACAGCAGCCTACAGAGCTCTGCAGACACACAGAAGTGTCCTGAGTCTCTGAGCCAGGCCACTGCCTTCCATAACTCCTTCACTAGCTGTTCATCATCATCTGTTAACCAGCTCAACATGGCGCGGGTCAGATGGAGGGAGCAGTACAGCTGGACCTGGGATTGAGACACAGCGACAAGACAGACAAAGCAAACAGTTGGAATCACGTATACATCAATTTATCTAACTTAAAAGGTGGAGTCAGTAATTCAGGAGAACGCTTGTCATTTCGCCAAAATCAGTGAATATCTCCTCACGATCCGGTACCTGCCTGTATTGTGTGCGCACTGAAAACAAATCCAGTGTTAATACACAGCCTAGGGCCTATGCTGTGAATTCACTTTTCTTTTTTTTCCAGGTCACACACAGTACGAACAGGTAGCGGATCATGGAAATATATTCACTGATTTTGACAAAACCTTATTTTGACAACAAGCATTCTACAGAATCGCCAACTCCACCTATAATCTCTCCTTTAACTTTTCAGACTCTTCTTGCTTAGGCCCCTTTTCAAACAACATATCCCTTTTTAAAACACATGTACGTATACAATCAGATACAATCACTTGCGGACTCTCTACCTGTCTGAGAGGAACACTGGCGGTGGGTGTTGGACTCTCCACAGCCTTCAGCTCCTGCAGTAGAGCGCTAACACTGTGTTGTCCCGATGACGTCTGTGACACTCCAAACTGTTGGTCCCACACCTCTCTCACTCGCTCCTGGAAGCTGATGCCATGGCGATCACCTGGCGACGCCCACACGTGACTGGACACACAGGACTGAGACACAACCTGAGAGTCGACCAGCGTCGCCCCCAGCAACTCAGCCACACACAGGTGCAGCCGGTGGACCTGTAAAAGGGTTTCAAGTAGTCATTATATTATGTCCTCATTGTCCTGTTAGACTATGTAGCAGCCAATAGTGTAATAATGGCCGATAAAGTAATTGCTGC
Source organism: Ammodytes marinus (assembly GCF_949987685.1). Classification (NCBI taxonomy): domain Eukaryota; kingdom Metazoa; phylum Chordata; class Actinopteri; order Uranoscopiformes; family Ammodytidae; genus Ammodytes; species Ammodytes marinus. The sequence goes on from NC_137218.1 coordinate 7,517,825, forward strand.
CAATTATGTAATATTTTTTCCTTTTTTAAATGTAAAGCCGATAATAAAAATACAATTTCTCACTCTTTGCCCATAATGTAATCTGTAACAACATTATTGGTTGGCTGCAATAGTAAGGGTTAGTGTCACGGCAGTTAACTTAATAATAAAAGAAAATCAAATAAAGTGATATAGGTATATTATCAGCATCAGATATTGTATTTTTAAAGAATTTAAAGGTTGTAGGTTAGGTTTTTCCATTTCCATTTTTCTTTTTATTTCCCCACATGATCGAGAACCCAAATGAAAATATTGCGCTTTGCCAAGACAGCAAAACATCTGTTGTGTTTATGACTGGCAAATAATTCAACCAATGACTGATGTTTTTTTACTGCATTTTGTCAACTTGAGTAGGGAAACATTACTCTGCATTACGTTGCATAAATATAAGTGCCACTGACCAGCAGGCTGTCTTGTGAGCTCAGTACGTCCTGTGCGGGGACCCAGTCCTGAGCAGCAGCTAGGTCTTTAGCACAGCGCAGCGCTAACGACTGAGCCAGAGAAACCTCTCCAGAGATCCTGGCCAGGCTGGCAGCCGACCGCAAAGAGGACACGTCATTCTTCCTGGCAATGACTTTGGCAGCGTCGAAACTGGCTCCAGCAGCCAAGTAACTGGAGGAAGAAGGGATAAGCAAAGAGAGAGAGGGCAAGTTTAATAGTTTGTGTTTTGAAATAGATTTGAATTATCTTTAAATATTATTTTAACCACAACTGAAGAATGAAAGGAGGAGATTCTTTCACAGACAATGACATCTTTCCTGTTCTCACCATTTAGCAGCAGCAGAGAAATGTCCGTCTCTCTCTAGCACGGCGGCCCAGCAGGTGTACAGCTCCTTCAGGACCGGCTCGTCTGCTGGCAGCCGCGCTTTCACCAGAGCTATGGCCTCCCTGACATCAAACACACACACCTGTTCGGTTAGCATAGGAACAAGAAGCAAAATCATATATTTCCATTAAAAAACTCAAAAGAGGAGTGAAGTGAACCTGTAGAGCTTGTGTGAGCGCAGCAGGTCCACGGCCTCATACAGCTTGTTGATTGACAGCAGGTGAGACGCTGCCTTCAGGTACTGCTCCTGATGACACAGCTGACGGGCAAACGCCTCCACTGTCCGGCTCCACACCTCGAACCCGGCTGGACATGAAAACATAACAAGTAATATTCAAATATCTGGAATCCTCCCAATATTGTATTAGTAGTATTTGATCAACCTTTAACCGTAATGCAGTGCAATACTACTACTATAGTAGACCATGACCGAAATGTTGTATTGAACAACGTACCAAAACATGTGTGCAATAAATATTTTTTTTAACGTACTAAAAATGTGCACAATTCATTTTTTTAACCATGATTTATTATACTAAACTAAAAAGAAATGTAGGTACTACTATACATTTTGACACAATTATTTCACAAGCAATTATGTTATTGCTTAAGAAAAATAGTTGCTGTTTTATTTGAACTGTAGTCAGAAATGAGCATAACCTGAGATCAATATTAACATCATCATAACACTAGCGGTTACCCATAGGAGCGAGGGAGAGCAGGTGGTCGTTGAGCTCTCCTTTCTCTGTGGCGAGCTGCAGCGCCCCCTCCAGGTCTCCAGTCCACAGACGCAGGTACACCACACTGTCATAGTGTCCTGCCTCCACATGACCCTCCTCTAAGAACAACAGGACAGACCATGGCTTCACTCAAACAACACTTATATATCGCTTATTCCAATATTTAATATACGTTTGTTAAACTTGTGAAAGTATAAATATGGGTGGAATAACAGTGTGAACAACATGAAAAATAATCCATGACAGCCATTACCTAGTTTTGACTAACTGATGTGTGTTGAACAGAGAGTGGACACGAAACAAAAAGGACAGCTTGTTTTAACAAAATTTAATTAGCCTTAATTGTATAATATTTGAATGCTGCAACATTTATGCTTTGTGCTGTAAACTTTGTTTGACCACACAAGCTATGCAACTTGCTCATTCTCACGAGAAAGGTACAGTGGATGGCCTTGCAGAGAGGAGGGAGTAGAGAGACTCCCACATTCCGTTCTCAGATAAGAATAACATCTGCGTAATTAAAACTCACCCCCCTCATCTTGCTAGAAACTCAAAGACCGCACACACAAACCAAATGTGTAGCACATACACATTTTTGTTAGACATAAATGCTCTGCTGTTCTGTTACTCTAGGTTCTCAACATGCATCTCTACCCTGTCTTGACTATGTAGTCTGATCCATGTTGATTTCCCTTGCCCAGCTGTCGCAAGTAAAAAATCTTCTGCTTTGAAAACTGCCATGACTCAGATTCTCTTTATTTAAAACACTTGGGTTTTAATACATGAGATACAAGAATTCTGATAACAGGCTGAGAAAAAGTAACATACCTTCTGCCTCAAACATGCGGTACAGAGCCTGACGGTCGGAGAAGAGGCCCAGATGGACATGCTCTCCCTGGCCGGGGACACAGCCAGCAGGGGGCGCTGCAAACACAAACCAAAACGCACGCGCACACACACACACACACACACACACACACACACACACACACACACACACACACACACACACACACACACACACACACACACACTAGTAAACAAGCTAGTCCATGTGATGGTTGCCTAAGAAACCCATTTTTTCCATATGTATTTATCTTATTATAAATCACTGTACAAATCAAATAAAAGCTGATTTCTCCATCGCAGACTCAGTCTCACCGTTGCTGTGTTTGATAGAGGCCAGAGTGATGCAGTCTTGCAGCAGATCCTCTTTGGGCCGATGGTCCATGGAGGTGCTGACAGGCAGCATGGAGCGAGGCTTCTTTTTCTTTAACAAGATTAACTCTGGAGACACATGGACAAACCCATAAAGTAACATTCAATAACTGGCACACACCTAATTTCAAAAATACATTCAGCGGAAGTTTAAAAAAAAGTTAAAGGCCTACTTCACCGGTTTGAATATGAAGGTGTATTGAATTCTGAGATCCTATGTAGTATAAATGTGCAAATAAAATTGAAATTGGTTCATCCTAGCCTGAGAAAAGGCAGAAAGAGTGTTTTTTTAACCCTATATTAATCTTACTGTGACATCACAGTAAGATAAATATAGGGTTAAAAAAAAAACCTTACTTTGTAAATATTACTGTGATTTCTCCTACTGTGACATCACAGTAATATTTACAAAGTAATTTTTTTTTAACCCTATATTTATCTTACTGTGATGTCACAGTAAGATTAATATAGGGTTAAAAAAAACACTCTTTCTGCCTTTTCTCAGGCTAGGATGAACCGATTTTTTATTTTTTTGCACATTTATACTACATGGGATCTCAGAATTCAATACACCTTCATATTCCCACCGGTGAAGTAGGCCTTTAAGTACGTACCTGGTTTGTCTTTGGTCTTCGCGACAGTAGATGATTTTCTTTGCATCTCAAAAGTAGCTGAAAGAAAATGTCAGATAATGTCAGCCTTACACTTAAAAGGTGGAGTCAGAGATTCTGGGAGCAGTTGTAGTCAAAATCAGTGAATATCTTCTCATGATCTGCTACCTGTCCGTACTGTGTGTGCGGCACACTGAAACATAACATCTGGTGTTCATACACAGCCTAGGTTCTGTTAATTGGTATGTACACAAAGGGTATGTAAAAAGCCTTCTCCAGATTAGCTGGCTCCACCTTCAAAGAACCAAATTAATTTACCGTTTGTCAAACCTAGAGCAACCGTTATTGTTGTACCTAGCTGAGAAGGTGCAGGACTGTCTGTTGATCTGACTTGGTCTTCCTCTTCTTCCCCTGACAGCTCCTGTGGTGTCACAACCTTCTGTGTGACGGTCCCTCCGTTCACCTCCGGCCCTGCATCCCCCCCGGGGCCTGGAGCCTTCTTGTTCTTACTCTTCTGCTTGGAATTGCTCTTCTTCTTCTCCTTGAGGTCCACCATCTTTTTCCCTGAAAGGATTAAGCATGAGAATGTTTGTTACAGTCTGCTGGTTACATCACAAGGCAGAAAAGGGAAAAGATAACGTGTATGCAACCGGCTTCTTGAGTGTTGGAGGGTGGTGATGTTTTGGGTGATTCAACATTGCTGAGAAGACAGATGTTCAATGTATATTTTTAAGAATTCAAAAGGAGTTGGGATTTTCTTTGATTTCATGAGTAAAGATTAAATGACTAATTTGTATACATTTTATTTCCTGCAACACAATGAATTACTTATGAATTTGGGTAAATATGATTACTTATGTAATTGTAAAGATTTTGTACATGCATGTATGTATATGTGTTTTGTATATGTGTTAACAAAACAGACATATGTTCACCTTTAGGAGGCTTTGTAAACTCTTGTTGTGAGACTCTCCACTCCTGCAGGGTGAAGTCCTTCCCTCCGGTCCAGATCACATCTGGATCCACAGGCGACCAATCAACACACAGCAGGTAACCCACATGACCACGGTAGTTAGAGAGAGCTGCTTCCTGCAGGACATCCCACACCTGAACACAACAAAAACGAACAACACTGTAACCCCAAATTACATTTAGTAGCTGAGAATGAATCAAATGAATACAGAGTACAAAGAAAACTCTGAATCAATAGGATATAACAATAGTTCAATAAAACACCAAACCAAAGAAAGCTAAATTAACTTATTAGATGAGAAGTAGACCCAAATTCAAACCTCTGAAAAAGGCATACATATTCAACATGTAATTATTTGCTGGTACTGACCTGGGCCGTGCCATCGTATGAGGCTGAGACCAGACGTGCGTCGTGGTGTGGACTCCAGGACATGCTGGTGATTTTAGAAGTGTGACCACACAGCCTGCGAAACGGCTCCGTCAACACCACAGGGCTTTCTGGAGGATTCTCTGTGGAAAGTTGAAATACATAATGTTAACACATACAGAGCTGGGGAAATAATGGTAAATACATAAGATACAATGTACCGTACTTTTCGGCCTACAAGCCGCGACTTTTTCCCCGTTTTTCGACCCTGTTATTACACAGCACAGTATATATTCTGTAGCTACTGGGGATGGGCGTTAGTAATCGAGTACTCGAGTACTCCTCGTTTCAAATGATCTCGATTGGTGGATGAGGAAAATCGTTTTTTGTTTTTTATTGTGTTTGTAGCCTTTAGGCCGGCCGGCGGGCCGCCCCTATTTTAAAATGTTATATACGTGTACAAAACGGCACAAAACGGATGTAAAGTTTAACAAAATTAAATATTTTGATCCAAGTTAAATAAACTAAGCGTTGTGTCAAACAGAAACCGCAAATAACTGCCACCTCCGTGCAGCGCAGCCAGTGTGTGGTCTCCACAGCACCGCGGAGCTGAATGCGGTGCTGGAAAACTTGGAAAGACACGTGTAAAGAAGCCAGGCTGACTTCGGGCATATTCGAGCAAACGACATTTAAGAAGCCTTTATTATGGAATATAGGATTGAGATTCAAAAGCCGACGGTGTAACGTTCCGTTAACGAGGAATTAGTCGCGGTAATTAGTCACGGACAGGAGTGAGCATTACGCGGTTGGATATACTAGCCTACTACTTCTACTGCTTTGGTGAGTTATTTAGCCTATCTATGTGTTTAAATTGTAGGACAATAATTGTATTGTATTTGCTGCCCTTCTTATTTTAAATGTCTATTTTGAATGTTAGCCAACTACAGCCCATGCTTTTTTTCTCTCTTTTTTCTCTCTCCACCGCAGACCTACTCGATCGGTTTAAATTGTGGCCCGCTTATTTAATTACTTTCAGTTAGGAAAATGTGTTTTAAACTTGTGGAAAATAAATCCTTAATATCATATGGCAACTGTGACTGTTTGACATAAGCATTGAGCGCTTTATTGCGGTCAACCGTTGTTCTGTAGACAGATGCGTTGCGTCCTAAAAATAGAAAAAAGTTTAACGAAGAATCGATTGATCCTCGAGGAATGCAAGCGATCACACGAGTAGCGAAAACACTCGTGCCCATCCCTAATAGCTACTATTGCACAAAATGGTAACACTTACGTACGTTATGCAAATATGCAACTTGTTTGTTGAAATGTGGGAGCTTCCTCAAGCAGCCATCTCTTTCCCGACAATCCCCTCTGTGCACGAACTCTTACATATGGTAATTAAACATTATAACACCTGTGGCTTATTGTCCAGTGCGGCATATAGTACGGAAAGTACGGTACATACAAAACTACTAAAAATAAACAATCTAGCTGATCATCGCACGTCATTTATGGCAGCTATGTTTACGGCCAGAAAGGTGAAAGCTTTGGAGGATTTTATCCCTACAAGACTGTCATGTAGGGCTAGCTCCCAGCCAGGGTTGACACCCCATAACAAGTTCAAAAAATACAATATGTTGTTGAAGGTATTTGCATAAAGACAGTTCAGTTAGTTAGTTTAATAAAGTCTATAATTTGATTTAATTCTGGCTCCTGAGGTGAATGTAACTGTTTTGCACTGAAAATGTGTAATATATTTTTATATTTTTTTTTTTGCAAAATTTCAGTTTCCAAAAAAATATATAAAATAATATATCCCAAATTCTCAAATATTGTAGGGGTTTGAAAAGAAGATCCTTGGTTGGTCTGAATGATACAATGTGTTTGCGGGCTCCTCCTACCGATGATAGAGCGCAGGTCGTGAACAAAGATGGCGGCGTTGCTGGAGCCCGAGGCCAGCAGACAGTGCAGCTCAGGTGGAGAGCTGTGGTCGTGGTGCCACCGTAAACAGTTGATGATCTTGTGATGCTGCTGGATGCTGCACAACAGCTTCAGGTCCGGAGCCTGATACACATCGATGCATCTAGAACAGAGATCACATGGTCAGTCTTAGGAAAATAAAGGGACATAAGGAGGAAACAGTAACTATTTACATGATACATGTGAAAACAAGGATAGCACAACAAGATACAACAAAAGAGGTGGTACAAATCTTACATTGATTGACATACATGTAAGGATCTCCTTTTGATTCCTAGTTTTCCTTCATTTTAAGCAACAGAATATAGTTTGGGGTTATGGAGTTTGGTGTTTTCACAGACTAACTGTGACTCCACCTTTAATTCATTTCTCAATGTAACAGTTTTTGCAGTAAATCCATCTGGTTCAGTTCAAGTGTCGGGATGAGATGATGTGTGGTAAACTCTGAATGTGACCTTGTTACAACAGTTCACACAGGGACCAATCCATTATTGTGTAGCCTGCAGACTACACACTGTCAGTGGACAGTTGGACTCCACAGGCTGTTGGTCTGATGTGAGACGGGGTCAGGCCCGGACATTCACTCACCCGTCCTCGTTGCCGATGGCGACCACTCTCCCATCTGGCTTCCAGCTGAGGTCTGTGTGTGGAGACAGCTTGTGCTGTGGGGGAAGCAGAGCTCACCTTCATCAACCATTCAAATCACCTGCATTTACATTCAGCAGCAAACACCTAATAACTTAGTCAAAGCATCGGCTTGATTAAAGCTCTGACACTTGAACACATGAACTTTGTGAACTTATAAAGGAAGCAGGTACAGTACACTCACACCAATAATGTATCTGTATGTGTAATGATTATTTTAGTACACATAAACGTGTTGCTTTTGGGTTATAAGAGCTCAATAGTGGGTTTAAGAGTAGGTAACTGCTGCCATCTGGTTCATCCTAATACATTAAGACTTTTTTGATTTTATGACATTAAAACATTCTAACATTCTAATAGAAACTACTTTTATCGATTTGAAGATATATCTAGCTCCCTGTATGCACATACCATCACGTTTTTGCTTTCCAATACCGTGAAGAACCACTGGTATAGATCCGAAAATAACTTAATTGCTACAAGACATTGAACAAACCTGTAATGATACTACATACACTACCTCACCCTACAACTATTTCTTGTTCATTTACCTACAACTAAACAACATGACAGACACCACATTAACATCTATCCCACCTTGATGCTGTTTGTGTCTCTGATCAGCTTGTCTATGTCTGACGCCTCTCCGCTCAGTTTAGACGGATCGTGCTGCAGGATGACGCCTTCACCGGCACAGCTGTACAGGCTGAAAGACGGCTTCCCTCCCGCCGCACCTGAACGCGCCACACACACACACACACACACACACACACACACACACACACACACACACACACACACACACACACACACACACACACACACACACACACACACACACACACACACACACACACACACACACACACACACACACACACACACACACACACACACACACACACACACACACACACACACACACACACACACACACACACACACACACACACACACACACACACACGAAAACATTTTAAAAACGTAAGAGTTGATTGAATCCACATTAGAAAGTAGACAGGAACTAGATAATAAACCACACACACACCATAGAATAATGACTTCCTCTGCACACCAATCAGATCGCAGAACTCCATTAGACAACCCATGGACTGAGTTGAACCTGTGACAAGGCTGCAGGTGAACTAACGAGCAGGCTCCTTTTCTACATTTACGAGCCATCAGCAGATTGTTGGCATGGCAACAATTACGTTTACGGCGAACCGAGGCCAAAGTGACTGATACGATAATCAAAATGTCATCGCGGCCGACAGCTGGTGAGATTAACTCCCAGTGTCTTTGATTCCCCCTGAAGTGGAGGGGAGGTGAGCGCTAAGTGTTTTCTCAGCTCATTCAATTATAGAGTCCATTACAGAGAGCCGTGCAGAGATGTTTGGGGGGTGGATTTTTTTCTGCTGATTCATTGTTTTTTGTTTTTTTTCTAGTGGCGTCCCACCGCCAGTGTTTATTGCTGTGTCAGAGTGTTCACACAGCAAACAGCAGCAGTTGCGAAGAGTTCATTAGGAAACTTACCAAATGACATCGGGGGGAGCGGGGGTCCCCAGGCCAATGTGTACACTGTTTTCCGGTGATAGGAGCTCGATATCTGAGGAGGCCTGGAGGAGGAGATGAAGCAGAACAAATGCCCAGTCAGGAATGGGTGACGTAGAGATAGCTGTGGTGAGAATGGGACTCAATCGCCCTCGAGGGATAACGAGAAACAATCCGTGCGGAAAGACAAGCAGTTAAAAACTTTCATGACTTTCAGAAAAAGTTTCCAAACTTAGAAATCTCGACAGACATCAGTTTTTGCAGTTCAAAAATCAGGTCAATGTAGCCATTTTTAAAAGGCGCCCAGTAGAATTTTATTGTTAAAAAACATTCAGTTTATCCAACCAAAATGCATAATGTGTATCCATGATGTGTAGCAAATTTGTGGAAGACATTTTGTTTCTCAAGAAATATTTTTGAATATCTTATCTAGAAGCTTTCATCACTGTTTTTTTTTTAATTAAATTGTCTTAGGAAGAGCATGACACTGGTGACAGGAATATGAATTACTACACCACCCACAACTCATCGCATGCATTATCATACATTTATGTACAACGGGTACCTACACAGGTATCTGCATGTAAAAAAAGCATTGCTCCACAGCACAACTAGTGGTCAGAAACTCCAAAGGGTACCTTTAAATTTGGTAATATTTCTTTGTTACTGTAAAAGAGAGGAAAAAGCCTTGGATGCGAAGAATAAAGACTCAACAGTGCCTACATTTTGTAGTTAAGATTTTTATGTTGCTTAAGATAGCCAATTAGCTATCTACTATTTGCTATCCGCAAATGTCAGCAGTGCACTTATCTCCTGATGGATGTTTGTTTGGTAGCTGCTTCAGCAAAAGAAGCCACACAAGGAGAATGAAGGAGGAATTCGATGGAAAGTTAATGTGAGTGCCAGAGTACTTAGACTGAGGCTGCTGTTCAGGTTGTGTCTGGCTTTTGACAGAGTGTCACAATTAGGTCTGGCCCGAATCATTCGAATATCTGAGTATTTGTTTGTTAAATTAGTATTCGGAGCTCAATTCAATATTCGGGATATTCATTTTTTTTTTTTTTTGCAAAGGTAGCTCAAACTGCAGTATATTTTGTCAGCAAACAATATGTGGATATACAAGTTATAAAACTATTGTAAAATACAAATTAGACGTTCATTTAAAATATATTATCGAATTATTTGAACTTTGACCTAGTTGGCCGGTGCCCTTTGCGCAACCGGTGATGTAGTAGGCTACGTGATGTTACAAGAGTGAGGCAAACTAAAAGCGGCACCAAGCGCAGGAGGGAGAGAGAGATGGAGGAAGAATAGATTGTGTTCCTAATAACTCTATAGGCTACCACAACATTAGCGCGATTTCGGAAGGAAATGTAATGCTTATGCTTGGCGTAATGCTAACGTTAGCTTAGCTCAGCTGTTTGTTTACATCAGCCATCATCAACCGTGACTTGCTTGCATCATGGGAATAGGCGGTCAATAATGAATATAATATGGACAAAAAAGACTATCAATATTGGATCTTTGTATGGATTTATAAATCGCCGAAAAGATGCACGTTCCTGGATGAATTGATAAGCTCCTGTATGGGTTACGATGGCGCAGAGGACAGCTGATTTGGAACGAAAAACAGCTGTTGCCCCCACGGGGAAAAAGTACGGAACTCCAACTTCACTACCGTTCGAAAGTTATTAAAGCATCAACAAACTACGCAGCTTGCTGTCTCGGCTCACACACTCGGTTTCAGTGAGTACATTGGCATTATTAATGTTAGTTTGATGGTGTGTTTTTCTGGAACGAATATCCGAATATTCGCTCGGAAAAACCAACGAATACTCGAAGCCTGAAAAATGGCATTCGGGCCAGCCCTAGTCACAATCAGCCAATAATTCAGTTTCATATTAAATGATTTGAGTGGCTATATGTAAGGACCTTCTTTGTCCGCATAGACAGTTCATTTAAACAAGAATGATAATTCTTACTTGTTTGAGAAGACTTCATAGATGCCAACTTTCCCATCGTCTGTCCCAAAAGACAAGGATCCTTCTCTTGTCGGGTGCCACGCCAGCTGCAGAGAATGAAAAAGTTTCTTAATGCACTTCATCTTATCTCAAGTGTGTCATCTGAGAGTTTCTAGAATGAGTAACGCCTGTTGAAAGGAATCTTAATGGAAAAAAATCTATACATTTGAAGTCTAAAACTAATTAAGATAACCCTCTCCAGAAACTTCCTCACAGTTGCTCCACCTGCTCAGAGCGAGGAAGAGTTGATAGTTTATTAAAGAGTGAATATTCAGACAGAAGAAAATGTCAATTGTATTAGTTTTTTTCCCCTCACTGCTCTGAGACCTTGAACTACCAACACTAACATACAGGATATATGAAAAACTATTTCTCTGCCAATTGTTTTTGTCAATTTTGTTTTAAAAACCACAGCAAAAAAAAAAGATAATAAAAATGCTTCATATAAAATATTATAAGTACATATTAGACAATGACAAACTAATGAACCATCTTACCGCTGTGACCTTGGACTTGATGCCCTGCCAGAAGCTCCTGGTGTCATACTGGTTCTGTGTGGTCAGTGTGTTCCAGACCCGGATCATGTTGTCTCCGACGCCCAGCGCCAGACAGCCAGAGCCCACCGGAGAGAAGGTCAGAGCGTAGACAAAACCTCCAAGGGTAGGCAGAGTCCAGCAGCAGTCTAGAGAGGCCAGGTCCCAGCATTTCATCTGGAGGAACACAACAAAAAAACTCGAGTTAGGGCTCTTTGCAAAAATACCACTCCTTCCAAAGAGTCAGCATGCAACAATATTATTAAGCAGAATTTAACCATAAGCACTTTCAGGGAACAATAATTTTGTGGTAAAATTCACATTATCCTCATTTTTTAACGGTATATTTCAGAAAAGTCTACATTTTTCACATTTTTTGTTCTGCACAGTTATAACAAATTGTTTTGCCTCCTGCGAGCTGCAACAAAATATATTAAAAACCCAATGAAGCATTAAAAGGTTGAATTTCTCTCTTTGCAAACAATTTAAAAAAGGGAGTGGAATTGATATGGATTATCCGTTACCGAAATTCAGCAGATTCAGGCTTTTCCCTTGTGTATTACCCGTAGATTTGTTTTTTGATTACGTATAAAGCAAACGCGAAAAAGTTAACTTTTCCATTACGTTTCAGACCAAATAGAAAAAAGCCAGCAGCAGCAGCAGCAGCAGCAGCTACCTCTCTGTCCATGGAGGTGCTGATGAGCAGCTCTCTGCCGTCCTGCAGCTGCACTGAGCTCATGTTGAAGACGATCCTGCTGTGGTTCTGACCCTCTGACGACGTCCCAAACAGAGTCCACCTCTGCTTCCCTGACCGCGTCAAGTCCCACATCACCATCTCACCGCTGGGGGAAGCACATAGACACACACACACAACTGTATTAACATGAGACGATATCATGGCTCGTGATGACACACAACTGAAAACTGTGTGTGTACCTGAAGCAGCTGGACACCAGTTGTGTGGGCCGTCCTTTGGGCCAGTGGACGTGGAGCCAGCGTCTCTCTTTGACCCCGGGGTCCACTGCAGAGCCTCTCTTCTTGATGAACGGCAGCTTCATAGTCATCACACCTGTGGCAGACAGTGAGCATTACACATTAGCCGTGTGATTTTTTTTTCTCCAATTGTAAAATTACACTGCTTTTAGTTTTTCCTTTTTTTTCCTTTCATGTTACCGTTGTGCAACGAAATTCAAAGTTGGGCTTAAATACATACACATTTCTATATTTTACACCCTGTTGTGAATTTTTTTTACAGAAATGATGTGCAGTTTAAAATAGTAAAATAGTTTTATAAATAACAATTGAATACTGGGTTTATATGTTTTGGGGCTTATTAAAGACCAGCAGACACTTTGTGAAGGCCTTTTCACTTCAACAATGGGTATGAATAAAACAATGAATTGACTCTTAATCCTGGGAATGAGCAGCTTAAATCCAAAGTCTTCCTTAATACACTGATGCTGATGAAACCTTGTCTGAGTCCCTTACCTTTCCCCCTGGCTGAGCTCCAGACCCTCACTGTCTGGTCTTTGCTCCCAGACGCCAGATAGCAGCCGCTCTCGTCTCCTGCAGTCACTCCGCTGGTTACTAAAGCATTAAAAGACCACATATTATATACATTTACCATCGCCATATTAAGTTTCCTTATTACTTTCTCCTGTCCAAATACAGTGATTTTGTTCAGAATTAACAAAAATTAATTGTAAAAGAAAAACATGTTATTACTCCATTGAGACATGCTACGTGCAAAACACAAATCATACACCAAACATATGAAGGTCTGTTGATTTCTTAATGGTACTGCTACCTTCAGCGTCCTCTGGTCTGCTGTAGAGAGTGTCCTCCCCGGTGACTGGGGACCAAGCCAGAGAGTGGATCTCATCCTCGTGTCCACGGAGACGGTGCATCACCTCTCCTTTCTTACTCACATCAATCAGCACGACCATCCCATCTTTATACCTACAACAGAATAATAACGGCACTGTCACAATCACTGATATTTATATTCCTAATTGATATTCTAGCTTTAAGGTTGACTATTACTAAACTTTATAGCTGTGCTCTACTTTCACTATCTGGGACCACAGAAACGCAGCATCTTCAGATGTCAAGATTTCAAATCCTTTAAAAGGGTCATTTTATGTAAAAGAAAACAAGTTGGTGGATTCTAGGATTTTTTTATTTTTTTAAAGTCTGGGCTCCATAGAAGTGTATGGATTTCTAGTAGTATTTTGACAATGAACTTCTAAAAGTACATAGAACCCCTGTTATTCATAAGACATGAGACATCCAAGACTTTTAGAGAGGTTAATAAATTATAATAATATTGGTTCATAAACCAAACCAAGGCCTAGAGTGATGTTAGAAATGTTTACAATCGATACAAAATAATCCAGTGTCTTATTTTTTGGTTCAGATTGGAATCAAGAAAACCATTTAAAGAGTGTTGACCCGGCATTGTTGAATGTACACTGTGTGGTTGACTTACCCCACAGCCACAGAGCTCCATGTGTGAGGGGAGCAGCTGAGGCTGAAAATGTTCCTGGGCTCGGGGAAGAAGCTGGTTGTCTCTCCGGTGTGGTACCAGTGACACACCACAACGCCCTTCTCATCTCCAGACACCACCAGGTTCTTATCCACCGGAGACCAGTGCACTGCTGTGACCGGGGTCTGTGTGTGTTAAAAGACAAAAACACAACTTTAGTGACATTACATTTAAGCCATTCCCTCCCTGCTCCAACTGTTTTAAAAGTGGAATGCTGAAGAGGGGGACATATGGAATCCAACTGCAGAAATGTGTCCCACATAAAGAGTAAAAACTGTCCTCAACATAATGTCCAGCTCAGATGGTGGTTGGTATCTATCTATCTATCTATCTATCTATCTATCTATCTATCTATCTATCTATCTATCTATCTATCTATCTATCTATCTATCTATCTATCTATCTATCTAAAAAGACTAAAGAGAGACACTGCTTGCTTCAGATTCAGAACTGGAAAACTGCCTCCCTACCTTCCCTGTGCTGACCGGTGCCAGCAAGACATTTTAAACCCAACTGTTTCCGTAGCAATGACCCGACAGAAGGGAGTAAAGAGGACACTGACCTGATGAGCTGCCTGCTCCCTGATGAGAACTCTGTTGTCTGTGTCCCAGAAGCGAATGCTCCCGTCTGTGGAGGAGCTGACACACAGGTGGCTCTGCCCGGCATGCTGGCAGAACGAAAAGCCAGACACCAAGTCTCTGTGGCCCACAAGCTCGCCTGTAAAACACACAGAGCGCTTAGGTTATCATTAGGATTAGTTATCAGTTATATATTTATCAGTATTGTTTCCCAGTCCACTAAGTGCCATGTTTAAATTGCTTGTTTTGTATTAGCAGCCAAGCAACAGTGTAAAACCTAAACATGTAAAGTTTAGAATTATATAAAACAAAACAGAAGAGCCAGCAAAGCCATACAATTTAGAATCAGGGATGTAGACAACTGTTAATATGTCTAACTAAATGTTGTGTTGTCAGTTTATCCACTGGTCATTTAAGCATTCGTTTAATGATTATAAGTCAGGTGCCCAATAGATCTGTTCAAATCAGCCACTGCTGCAACAATTACTAAAATTAAGACATGTCATGGTACTAAATCCATCCAGCCAGATAATCAGATGTGTGTTGTCTTGAAGGCCTATATGACTCATTCAGAAAGTTGTAATCAACACACCTAAGATGATCTGATCACCAGGATGTGGACGGAAACATACAGTATTTCTCTGAGTCTAATACACTTTTACCGTTAACGAGGTTAGAGGATACGTGTCAGAGTGACTCCTGTGTGCATATGATGCCCACCAGTCAGTGACAGCAGACTCACCTACTACCCTGCAGGAAGACGCAGAGACGTCAATCAAATATATGATGTTTTTGGCTCCAACGCCCAATAAACAGCTGCTGTTGACGTCACTGCAGCGCGAGCAGTACCAGTTGGGCGAGGCGGGGAGCGACCTTTCGTGCATGACGCCGAAGGTTGTGTAAAGCTTTCGGATTCACTGATAAATTCTGATAAAAGCTTATCCAAACTTCTCACATGTTACCTTCTCTGCTCTGTCGTAGCGACTACACTCACAGCCGTACGGCCAGCGTGGTGTCGTAAAATGATGTGGGTACCAACTACGGTATCCTCATTGGGTCAAACCATGACGAATGCAAACTTCAAATGCATTTTTTTAAATTACCTTTTGCTTAACGCTCAAGATACTGTATGAATGACAACCTATATATATACTTAAGAGGCCATCTGCGTAGAAAGGGCGACAAATAACAACACAGTGCAGGGTGGTGTTAACGCCTTTCAAAATGTTAACGCTGTAAACACTTACTATCGTAAAGCGAACACAGAAGCGTCGTAAAAATACAACATGGCGACTGCAATGACAGGACGTGGTAAGAGAAAAAGCAGCGTACTTACCTACAAATGTGGCATTATATCACTAAGTATGTCTACTGATGATGTTTAAGGGATGCATATTTTGTTTCCCCAGGTATGGCTTTTATTAGAAACATATCGGGAGTGTTACACTCAAGGTAAGCACATTCAAATCAGAGGAGCATTATAGCTGTTTAGCTAAGGACAAATGCCATGTTGCTAACATTTAAATGGTGTCCGTTTATAATGTTTAATTATGTGCATGTTAGTGTTTATTCTTCGTTTTACCCGTTTGACGTTAATCGTTACTTTTGTATGCGTGTTATACGTTTGCATGCTTTTTAAGTGTCAGAAAGAAGGCGATGTCCCCCAAAATCATATCAGTCATGTAGAACTCCAGATGATTTCACATCAATAGCTTGAATGCTTTTAGACACAGTCACGGGGTTACTTCAGATCAATAAAAAGTCTTAACATTTAACATGTATTCAATTCAATTAATTGATCTAATGTTAATTAAGGCCATAATTGGTGTCATGTTATTTATGAATATTATTATGTATTTATTTATTTTCAAATGTAAGTGTCTGAGCTTATATGACCAACACATGCAATTAAATGTCCCTGTTCGTATCTTCCCTGTAGGTTACATGTCCTGGGTGGCGGTCCTCAGCAGCTCTCATGTCTCCACACCAGCGCAACACTGGACTCCAAGTACTGGGAGAGGAGCAACCTGAAGGTGTATCCACCTCAGCTACCAGAGGAGCCCCGCAGACCAGCGGTCAGTCTTTTAACGTCACAGAGTGTAGTTATTCAGAGCTTCTTTGGATGTGTAACAAAGGAGTTATGGATGTATGCATTGTGTATATGAGTTGTCTTGAGTCTCTACAAACACCTTAACTCTTTGACTTTTTCTTCTCTCCAGGAGATCCACCACAGCAGGAGGCAGATCAAGTACAGCAAAGACAAGATGTGGTACCTGGCCAAAATGGTGAGAATTACAGCATTTTTTTTTTCTTTTCTTGGTACAGTTGCATTAATTGGGCACATGTTGGAGCCACAGTAATGGATCAAATAAGACAACACTACAAGTAGCTTAATCATATCATATGACTCCTCATACCTTAACAATTCCAGATGTGTTATGATTCTACTTAAACTAAGCTGTTGGTTCTCTGTACTTGTTTTTTTGTCTGATCTTTAGTTCACACAATATTTTAAAACTCTGTCAACAGATACGTCAATAATACGTGATCCAATCTCAGTGATAAGCCTAGCTATGATTTTTAACTTAACAGAGCGAGATACAGAAAAGTGCCCTCCTCCCCAGGGCAGTGCAAAACCCTGCTGTCCTTCCAGCTCACCAGCTGTTCCCCCTTTGTTACTTCATCTCAATGTTGGTTCTTCTTCCAGATCCGTGGCATGAGCATTGATGAGGCCATCGCACAGCTGGAGTTTAATGACAAGAAAGGGGCCAATATCATGAAAGAGGTTTGAAGCTTTAAATTGATTCTTCCTAAGTGTTTGGTAGCATGTGTGTTGCTTGATTAAAAACTACACACCGCAGCCACAATTCATATTATTCAAATCCCAGTGTGATACCAAATGTTCCCATATTCTGTGCTCATGTTTTGTTTAATGAGTTGTGTTGTGTTCATGCAGCATTTAGTTTTCTCAATGAAGTTTATGAATTGTAATCTTTTTTTTCCAGGTTCTTCTGGAAGCTCAAGAGATGGCGGTCAAAAATCACAATGTCGAGTACAAATCCAACCTGTATATAGGTAAGTCAGGCTCCGTGTGTGAACAACTGCATATTTTTAACTCAACATAAACTCCTGCAGCTGGAATTGCTAAGTGTGTAAACAAGTTGCATCTGCTCCTTAAATGTTGGTTTATGTAAAACAGAAAATAAAATTAGTGCATAGACATAAGTGGTCTGAATACTTTCTAAAGCCATTGTAAGCATGTTGATGAAGGGAATAACTGTTTGATATTCAACATATTCCCAAATAATAATGTGTTTTTGGTGTCAAAGCTATTTTAACAAAAAAGGATTTGCGGTAGGGCTATATTTATTAAAAATATATTTTCAAAGACAAAAAATTAAAAATCGGTCTCCCAAACATACTGACAAATGTCACAGTAGTTGTCACATGCTGTCAGCCTTTGTGCCAAAAGCAAGACAATACATTTTATCGTGAGGAAAATGACCTTCAGTAGGAGAGGAAAAGTAATGATTTAACTGTAGATTTCATTTGAGTTCAGATGCTGTAGAAAGTAATTTATTTGCAGTTGCAGACGTTATTACAGATAAGCTTAAACTTGGCACAAGCTTTGCTATTTTAATCAGAGGCACCTCTACAAATTAAATGACTTATTCTCTAACTTATCTCTCTCTCTCTCTCTCTTTATCTGTTTATCTCATCCCTTCTTTATTAACAAACCGTCCCCTCCCGTCTTCCTTTCAGCCGAGTCCTTCTCCGGCAAAGGGAAGTACCTGAAGCGGATCCGTTACCATGGCCGCGGGATGTTTGGCATCATGGACAAAGTGTACTGCAACTACTTTGTCAAGCTGGTGGAGGGATTACCGCCCAAAACAGAGGAGAAGACGAGCTTTGACCAGGCCAAAGAGTATGTCCAGACCCTCAAGAACAGAACAATCATCCACAGTCTGTAGATGGATCGTATTTCACATGTAAATTTTACTGTATCTGTGTGTGTGTGTGTCATTTGACATTTGTAAATAAATGAGCGATAAAAGGCTAATGAGACCTTCGATAGCGTTTGTCATTATTGTTTTTTTCATCGTGTGCGTATCTTTGACTGCAGCCATTTTGAAGCAGTTTTGAGTAAAGTTGGGTTACAGACACATCATAAAGCCATCCAATGTTTCTGAGTGGAGGTTGAAACTGAAAAAAATCTATGCGATTATGTAGTACTGGTCACAATGTCACTTTTAGCAATTGTATGTTCCACTTTACTACCACTATTACGACATACAAATAGTAGTTTGCCAGTGACATTTTTCTCTGCCGTGCCTCTCCTGCCACTGCAGCAGACAGCAAGTCACCAAAAGAGCAATCAGGGCGGGCGGAGAGACTAAAAACATCCCTCTGCACCTCAGGGAAATAACAGTGTTTGTTGTGCCATACTAAAAGAGAGCCTTGAGTGTGTGTGTGTCTTTCATACTGTCACAGCTTCAGTGTGCTAGTTGTGTTTGGGTGACAGCAGTCAACACAACTCCTCCCCTGAGTCCCAACCTGTCAGCTCCACTGTTCTTCATCCCTTCACTTGGACCGCAGTTTAGTGAGGCACCGCCCGGCCTGCAGACATCCTCACAGCTGCCTCGCTGCCTGTTATTTAGCACAGGGAACTATACAGTAGGCTGCAAGTGATGGGCTCTGCTATGGAGGCGTCACTCTGGCCAAAGAAAGGGAAGACCTTGATGTTTTTAAAATAAATGTGATTTAAAATAGGTAACAGCTGCCTTCTTTAAAGCTATAGTGTGTGACTTTTTTTATATAAATGAAATATTTGTTACATTCAAGCCATCGCCACACGAGTTGACATAGAGTGGATTAAGCCTTGATCGGCTCCACCTAACTCTGTATTTCTCAGTATGGCAGCGTTTACAAACTGATATCGCCCCTCTGACACTGGCGCAGGAACTCAGAAAAACATCTTTTGAATGTTTGCCTGTATATTATGTCAGATGAAGACGGTAAATTGCTTGTTCATTTTTACAATGTTACTTTTTCAGGATGCTTTCTTGTTGTCCTATAGCTTTCTCATCTCAAACCCCCTGCAGAATGTCTCTCCACGTCCTCATCAATTTGTGTTCTCTTTTTGGAATTTCTCAACCTCCCACTCTTCATTTTGTATTTATTATTATGCTAATAAATTGAAGTGGATAATCTAATGAGGAGAAATAAAAAAGCGTGGCCTCTTTGGGAATAGTCAAAAGGTCACACAGTGTCTCAGTGTGTGTGTGGAGGCCCGGAGCTTTTTGGTCTCTGCCTTACCTAATTGGTCTCTAGTTTCCGGTTGGTGATTGTGAGTGATCCAGCATGCTTGTCAACACATGCCTACACATTCCCTTAGTAAGCTCTGGTTGTCTTTGAGTGTATTTTCAAATAGCATGCCATCTGCTGGCCCCAATTTCAGCCTTTAATCTAGGGTCAGAGGCCGGATCGGTCCCACGGCACAGAGCAGCCACAAATTCTGAAAAGAGCAAAAGGTCATATCTTCCATTTTCCTTCCTCCTACACTTCCCAACCAGATAATATCTTTCTTTATCTCTCTGCCCCTCTCTCTCTCTATCCATATCTATCTGCCCCTCTCTCTCTATCCATATCTCTCTTTACTCGTGATCTCCCTTCACCTTTCTGAGCACGAACACAACACATGCACAGCACATTCAATAGGCTAATAATAATTATTCACATGACTTATACTGGATTTGGAGGCTTAAACCAACATTGATAATTGAGAGAGAAAAAATATATATTATATGTTTATGTGTCACTGATTTCTAGCAGACCAATTTCAGAATAATTCCAAGCTTATTGCCATTTTTCAGACGAAATATAAACCCACTCTAATACCTCTCTAAGCTCTCTGACAAGCTAGTATCGATAATAATATTGACCATGTTGACATTCAGTCAACAGGCTCTACGTAACACCACACAGACGTGAAGTTTGATTTCTATAGTTGAAATATGATGACAACATGATTGTGCAGCTTTTTGTCTTCTATTTGATAGCTAACATTGTATTACAACAATATGTAGTCCTTCAGCAAAAATCTAAATGAGTTCCTGTTTCTTTAAATTCCCTCATTGCGACTAATTGGCTGGTGTAATGGATCCATAAAGTCAGTAAAGTGGACAATGATGCGTTCAAGAGCATTGTGATAAGTGTTCCTACCACTGAAAAACAACACAACACTTCATTGACAAACCACCGCCCCTCCTCTCCAACTGTAATTACGCAAGACAGACTTCAAAGACACACAGACAAAGACAAACACACACACACACACACACACACACAAACTCAAAGATACAACTTGTGTAATTTTCTACAGCAATTAGTCTGCATTGTACAGTTGACTGCCTCCGCCCGTCGGCTATACCAAGGCGCTGCTACACACACTGGGATTGAAGGAGAAAAATGTTTGGCAGAGCTTGGGCCAATAAACCTGAGAGGCCTGAGGTCCATCTGGGCTTTCTGTCAGCTAAGACCATGTTTCTGAGAGTCGTGTTGGTGAAGCGGCAACTGGGCTGAATAATGGATGTGTGAACAGTGTGCAGTGCATGCAGGCTATTTGTGTGTATGAGAGAGGATGAGCATCCCCTTGAGAACATGTGTACTTTTTTCGCTCAGCTCTTTTCATATCAAAAATCAGAAACCTTTGAAGGTCCATAACGGTGTTTCTTTGTTGTTGCAGTTGCCTTTCTGATGTGTGTGTGTGTGTGTGTGTGTGTGTGTGTGTGTGCGTGCGTGCGTGCGTGCGTGTGTGTGTGTGTGTGTGTGTGTGTGTGTGTGTGTTTGTGTGTGTGTGTGTGTGTGTGTGTGTGTATAGCTTACTTTACATCATGAGTTGAGCAGAGTCTTGCTGCTTTATTGAAAACATCACAGGGCTGAGGATGTGATACAGATGAAGCCTTATAAACTTTGAAAAAAGTCAAGTGACACTTTAAACTGTGTCACCACAAAATGGTAATGTATTATTGACCGAAAATTATAATGAACACCCCAGTGGAATACAGAACTCAAGCGGTCTGAAGTCTGATACAATTGAAATAATCTAAAACTGTAAGGTTTTCAGTAATTGACGCTTTTTTCTGTTATGACTAAATACCACTTGCTGTGTTTTCTTCCCCAGGCTTTTCAGCTGTATTGCTTGGTTGAGTCCCGAGGGGGATCACAAGTCAGTAAGTGGACATTAAACTGGGGTGCCTTTGTCAAAACACTCTTTTTTAATAACATGCCCGTCAATGTGTTACTGTACTTATTGTGCATGCTACTGCCTGTACTACTGCATGACAAGTTTCCAAAATAAAGAAAAAAGTAATCTATATTTCTCACATCCTCATTTTAACACAGTCATTCTAACCATGATTTATTTATATAGGGGTGCCCTGGAAGACAAATGGTTACAAAAATGCAACATAGCCTATGTCATATTATTTCACTTTTCCTGTCTGTTTCTTTAATGGCTGTTTAGCAAACACCGTTCAGATCCAAATGTCTTTTTTGTCAAGAGTCACTGGTGTGGTGAAACATTTATTTTCCCCCGTGGTGTTTTTGTATGGGAGAAGTCACATAAATAAATGATGGAAAATGAGAACCGTATAGCTTGTATCGTTGCGCTCCTGCCATCCCCTATGTAGGTGTTGCACGTTGGAGTCCAGAGATTACATAAAGTGAATAATGCATTGTCTCTCTCCACACACGAGCTCATCAGCAGCAAGACCGCCAGACAAGAAAACATGCTCCCAGCGCTGGGAATAAACTGCAGGCAAGATTCAAACAAGCACTTTAGTATTCATGATTTGGGAATCTGTATGTTTAAAATATCATGAATAGAAGCCTATATACGCCACACACACACACACACACACACACACACACACACACACACACACACACACACACACACACACACACACTAGGATGACAGATTGGGATGCTATGATGCTTCCTTTATTTTGTTGTTACTGTGGGTTGTTGGTCAGAGGAGGCTCAGATTGAGAAACAAATAGAAAACAGACGCCCGTTGTTTGGGGAGTGCCTCAGGGTGTTATTCATTTCCTTTTAACTTTTCAATTGTTTCCTCTCTCTTACTCTCTCTCTCTCTCTCTCTCTCTCTCTCTCTCTCTCTCTATGTATATCTCTCTCTCTCTCTCTCTCTCTCTCTCTCTCTCTCTCTCTCTCTCTCTCTCTCTCTCTATGTATATATATCTCTCTCTCTCTCACCCTGTCCGTCTGTGGTGGCGGTGTGCAGAGAAACGACAAAAAAATTGTGTCAGCTCCCAAATGAAATCCTGGGCATAAACACACAACAGAGCAGGCTGCCCCGCTGGCCGCTGGCTGGCGCTGGATGCTTTGCCCTTGAGAAACAAATCCAGACACCAAACACTTTGTTAGCTCTCTGGACAGCCTCCAATGAAGCCCCACAGTCACTTCATTTTCCCCCTCAGAGAAAGCTCACCATTCCAGCAGCAACAGAAGTAATTAGGTGCATCTCTGTTTTTTTTCACGTTGACTTGACCTTTGTATAGACTTGAGGAGTGTCTCTGAGCCATTATTAGATCATCTTACTCTAAAAGCGCAGCTGTCTCAATGTTTGTTTGGGAGCAGCTCGTCTCGGTGCTTAGTATGCTTGTTCTCTATTTTAGAACTGTGTGATATAAATTGTTAATTCTGAGACACGCCTTTTGCAGGGCTAGGTTTTAGGATACTGACCTCTTTTACACTTATACTATGTGTGAGTTTCACTAGGTTTTAGGGGTGCTGTTTTCCTTGTGTTTGGTTTGGCTGGTAACACGGTGAGCTGTTGTTTTCTCTTGGTTTCGTTAAGTAGGCTAATTGATTGTTGCTCATAGTTTAAGAGTGCTCTTTTGGTTAAGTTTGCTTATTGGTTTGCACAGCACCCATACGCCCTGAGTGTGTTCTTCACCGCACCTTCTGTTTTTGTCCTAAACAATATTCAATCTTCATTATTAAATAAACAAGAGATAGACAAGCTGGTTGAACATAAATGAGTTTTGGTGTTGCTTTCAAGCAACTTGAACCAGGAGAAAAGCGGTTCATTACAATATGGTGCACAAACTCAAATGAAGCTCAGACAGAGGAGATACAGCAACTGAAAGGCATAGGAGCCGGATGATAAGTAGCATTTTAGGTAAAAAAAATGTGATTATGTGGAGACAACTTTTTCTTATATAAAACCTATGTATGCCCTCCAGAGTCCATACTTTCACAATTCATACATTCATTTCTGAAAACACTTGATATTTAGATTGGGAAAAAAACAATACTGATGAGTAATACTGTATCAGAATTTTCCACAAAGGCTTCTAGGATATGAGTAACCCCTAGCGTGTTATGCACTGGGTGTCACTGTTGCATCATGTCTGAGTTGGCCGGCTCCATACCGCATGTCAGAGGTTTGAATAGAAGCAGTAGCACTACCAAGTTTCAGGCTATACGGCTTCCCTTTATATGTCTGCATACTCAATGGATCATACCCCACACTAACCCAGAGACACAGAAAAAAAGCAATTTGACACAATCCTGCTGGGTATGTGCTCTGCATGTCTTTCAATTCATCAAGATGGATTTCAATATTTCAATTTGTCACGCCAGAGAAACAGAAAAAGTACTACTATGAAAGACTGTAACAGTAAAATTGACTTTCTGTAATTGTGATCCTGTGCGTATACACATTCCAATATTTCATTACAGCTGTACAATAGTTAATCAAATGTCCAGGCATTCAGCCCTGAATGGCAAGCACCGCTGCTTGTGCTTGTGCACTGATGCCAAAAGCCCCACAGTGATTCCCTTTCACACAAATTCATCTTAAACTGAATTCAAGTAAAGTGCATTTTATAAATTGACAAAGGCAGACCTTCACTTTAGATACCTTTGGGAGATGAGGTTATATGTTCCTATTGTTCTTGTCTATATGGTACCATTTACATTTCTATGCGCTAACCTCAGCTGATATATGAAAATTGGATAGTGAGATAACAAATGGTTGGTGCTCTTGAATAAAGAAATGGAGTGAATTCTTAAAATGTATAGATAAAAAGTTAATTTAAGGACTCAGAGTTAGAAAAAATTTGACACTTTTTATGTATTTTTCCCCATACCTTGGATAAAGTGAAACAGGCAACTCCCCCAAACTTCTAAATGACACTCATTGTCTTCAAGCTGTTGTTCCCGCTAGATGGATGTATTAAAATGGAGGTACCTTCTCCTGCTTTGAACCAAAATGAAGACCTTATACATATCAAAAGCAGTTGTTTATATAAATGCATCAAGAGTTCTACGCACATTAAGTGTACTACTTGTTTTCTGTTTGAAAGCTAAACTGGTATTTCAACTAGAAATCCATTGACACTGCCTTTATAAATACAAACGCTACATTCCATAAATATGTTATTATCTGCAACACAAATTAAATATCATGCACCAAAATTCACTATGACAATATAGTTGAAGTGACAGCAGGTCTTTTACATTTTTAATCAGGAGCGATCACATGAGTCAAGTCAAGTAAATTGTACCCATACAGTGACAAACAAAACAATAGTTATCTCATTACACTTTTATGCAAGCCATGTTGAGACGATACTCTCTCATTTACAGAGACAAAATATTCACCAGTGAATAAGCACTTGGCGACAGTCAAGGACAAACCCTGCTTTGATGGGAAGGAACCTCGGACAAAACCAGGCCCTTTGTGGGGGAGGCTGGTTGGGAAAGTTTTAAAAAGAACAATTTATTTAAACCTCCTACAAGGAACTTTTAAATGTTAATGAAAAAGTAGTATGATTATAAATGACCTGTAACAGCAAACAAGAACCCCAGTATTCATCTGACAAAGTCACATATAAATACATTACCTCATTGCGATGCATCCTGCGGTCTCTCTTTCACTCGCTTCCCATACAAATACGTGTGCTGCCGGCACATGCTTGCTTGGATGCTGGTGTCATTAAAACTCTACCGTCTTTGTCCAATGATGCTGCTAAAATATGTTCACATTATAGGTCATAAAATCTATATCTTTGGCATTTGGACCCCATCGTGAAGTCATCTTAAAGGAGGTATTATTAAGCTATGGGTTGTGGAGAATAACCCCTCTATAGAGTCTAGACATCGTTATGAGTGAAGAGGTGAAGAGCACAGTAAGAGTAATGAAGACCTGGATGGATGCAGTGGAGGACTGCAGGTGAATGGGGGCCGGGTGGGGGGGGAGAGGAGGGTTGCAACAACCAGGCTGAGATGACAAACTGACAGCAGAGAGACAATATGGTTTGAAACTGGGCAGCAACAAGATAATTGGCTCACAGAGGTCACGGTGAATCTGACAGGAGAGGAGCTGAGAGAGTGAAACGCCCATTGGCATAGTCATGAGAGTGAGAATAGACAGTCTTCTTCCTGACCCAACTTTGGCTCCGAGCTTCAATTAAAAAGGCACAGTCCCTGATCTAAATGTAAACAGGTCAAAGGAGATAGAACAAGGGGAAGGTCAGAGGCAACATCAGTACACGCTGGTGTGGTTATGTTGAAATCATGCACTGCTTCCAGCCAATCAGAATATGCTTAGTGGTCATAAATCAGGTCTGAAGTGAATTCAAATCAGCTCTTTAAATGTGATCTATAAAGTCTGTCCGTGAGATAATTCTGTCATGAATTTAACTGTGTATTTAGATCCTGGATAACATACGCTGATGCACCTTACAGCCCATCTTTTGTTTCTCACTGCTGCCTGCCGCGGGGAAAGTCACCTGATGCCAGTCGACACTGGAGATCAGAGACTCTCAGGTCATAAAACGGCCCATAAACACAGAAACAATCAAGGGAGGACCAGAGAATATAGTTTACTGTGTGTGTGTGTGTGTGTGTGTGTGTGTGTGTGTGTGTGTGTGTGTGTGTGTGTGTGTGTGTGTGTGTGTGTGAAGGCCAGGTGGAACATAATTGCCCACCACAGCCCGCCCTGCCCTGAAAATTCGCTAAAGCTATACACGTTAACTCTGCGCTGAGCCAAAACCTTCTTTATTAACAAGGAGCATTGCACCTCTATCCAGTTAATGAAATATTGATTTGGAAATTGTACTGTAAGACAACGGAAAGCTTTTAAAGTGCTTAGTGCCTTTGCTCAGAGCCAACTTCATCAACTATTATTTTTTAATGTTATTCTTTGAAAATGTTGCTAAAGCAAAGAGGCGGTTTTCCCGGGGGGCTCGGTGTGCACTGAGTCCATGATTAAGAGTCAAATATCTGCACCGATGGGAACTCAGGCGCCCAGAATGGCTGCCATGTCTCTTTAATGAAATATGTCTGGATCAAACTGAGCCTCATAATGACAACGACAGTGGGACATTGCTGATTTAATGATGTGTTTGTTCCTATTCCAGTCAAGCAGTTAAAAGACATTTATTTTTTTATTTTTAAAGAGAGAGAGAGAGAGAGAGAGAGAGAGAGAGAGAGAGAGAGAGAATCAGTCCCAATTTCAAAGTGTAGTTCACAATCAGCGACTGTGTATAATGGGATTGTGTGTGTCTCTGGTGTCCGAGCCGGGGCCAATTTTTGTGAACCTCATGAATCAAAAATGTAAAAAAAAAAATGGAATTTGTCTCTCTCTGCACTTGTATCCATCTGTAGAGTACAGATAAGGAACTAATCCTAACCAAACGGAAAACCACTGGGTGCCTGAATTTGGTTTTGATTTTGGTATCAGTGTTGAACAGCAGACTTTGGTTAACCTCACGGCTCAAACTGTGAGATGAAACTGCAGGGAATATAAAAAACCCAAACATATGCACCACCAAAACAACCGGCTCAGCAATCACTCAATGTTAGCCTATACACTGGCTTCAATTATATTCACCTATTAGAGTGATGCGGAAGAAATCTCAGAGAAAGTATAATGTTACTTTCATTTTCACTATCAGAAAATCCTTTAGTAAGTGAATTATCTTTGAAAACACACAAACACTGGACACACGTTGGGGTTTTCTCCACAAATATTTTTTTTCTTAATGGTTGTTGGAAACTCTCTCCTGGCAAGTTTTCAACATAATGACATATTAGTTATATAGATAGACATAGGGCCTCATCTCAGAAAAGTGATGTATTTTTTTTAGATTGTTTTCCACAATTTCCCTCTATTTTACATGCAGCAAATGGCCGAAGGAATCAGTCAGATGACATGACCAAAGCACACAGAGAGTGTGGACTGGGCAGCTTTGCATCCATTGCTTGTGCTTTAGTGACTCTGTTCCCCCCCGTTGTGTGGATTAGCACGAGGTCCTCACGTTTCATTACACACAGTCCATCGGAGCCGCTTCCATTCGGCCAACCTGTACCGCACGTCCAGACTAATCAGCACCACGGACAGCACCACCTCGCACTCAGCCCGACCAATGCACTTGGAATGCACAAACGCTATTCACACTCCAGCACACACACACTCAGTCCAACATTTGTTTCCAAACCAAGCCCTTCATCCTTTATTTACCATGGCAATACAAGCTCCAATCAAATGATGCCTTGACAGAGCAATACATTTCTTTGCAGCAACACACAACAAGAGAAAAGACGAGATCAAAGACAGCAGTCAGCCAAGATTGAAATCAGATTAGAACATTGTACATTGCGTACATATATACGATATACTGTATCTTTAAAGTTTCACATGATATTGTCTTTACATTTTATTTTATTTTATGTAAACGTCCCATACATTTCTATCTGGCTCCAAAGGCTTCTGGGTTTGCAGGTTTTTGATTTATGTCAGCCCTGTTCACTAATTTGAATATAGATT
Organism: Ammodytes marinus; assembly: GCF_949987685.1. Classification (NCBI taxonomy): domain Eukaryota; kingdom Metazoa; phylum Chordata; class Actinopteri; order Uranoscopiformes; family Ammodytidae; genus Ammodytes; species Ammodytes marinus. The sequence continues at coordinate 7,546,312 of NC_137218.1, forward strand.
TTACTTAACTTTACTTGAAACCGACTAACTACACTTTATCCTAATTACAAAATATACATAAGGTGTTTGCTATTTGATTTCTGGATTGGATTTTTCCTCCACATATTTGATGAATTCCGTGCTTTGCAGGAAGCACCTCTCTCTGAAATCCAGTATTAAATGTAATCCTAGAGCAGTGGTTCCCAAACTTTTTGTGCCCAAGGCACACCTAAGGACAAATAAAAATTTCAAGGCACACCTATTGTGCAAAATAGCCTTATAACACGTGTTATCACTAATATCATCTGTTTATCTGTTAAGTTTATAATTATTTACTAATGCCAAATACGATGTGACAAAGACAACTATTCTACTCATGAAATATTTATTAACAAAATACTTCACAAAAATATTTAAACTTTATCAAATTGGGCTTAATCAAACACACCCATTTCAACCAGACAGGTGAGGCAAAGGAAACAGAAATTCAGCAGAGAACTGTCCATGAGAAAGCTGCATGGTCCTGAATCTGACCTACAAATTATAACTGTAACATTTAGAATCAGGCTTTTTTTGTAAATATTATGCCTACTAACAAATCAGTGGGACACATGTGCCTGTCGGGGCGCACAGATTTTTTTAATCCTTGGTGGCACGGAGGAGAGGGCCACTCGCAAGTCCTGCTCAACAGAGAGCCGTGACCTGGTCTTGTTCTTCATGTAAACAAGAGTGGAGAACGCCAACTCACACAGGTAGGTGGTGGGGAAATTAAGAAGTTGGTCGATAGCGTGGTGGGAGATGGTTGGATATTCTGATGCACAAACCAACCAAAACTGATCGAGTGTGAGCTCACTAAATTTCAGTTTCAGCGTGCGGTCCGCACGGAGCTCTGCGCTCTCCTCTCTCTCCTTCATAGTGAGCTTCTCGGTTGAGGACTCGGACTCCTGGTTGAATGGGTCTCGGATCCAGTCATTGTCCTCGATGTCCGCCACACGTGGAAAATAGCGCTCAACCCTCTCTTTTAAGATCTGAAGGTGTTCGGCATATATAGCGTGCTCACTGGCTTCCTGTGGCGCAGCTGTTCCAAAGCCTCGCGCCACAGGGTCAGTTTGCCCATAAAGCCCCGAATCTTGTCTGTGAATGATAAAATGTTTTCATTCCTGCCCTGAAGCTTGCCGTTTAACTCGTTGAGATGCCAAAATATGTCTGCAAGGAGCCAGCCTGGAGCATCAGCTCTCATCCGCGAGCCTGTCCTTATGTGGGACAGTGTGTTCACGTGAAAATTCCAAAAGCTCTTCCCGAAGCTCGTAAAAACGGGATAAGACTTTCCCCCGAGACAACCATCGTACCTCTGTGTGGAGGATCAGGCTTTGGTGGTCGGCTCCCATCTCAGCGCACAGCTGGGAGAAAAGGCGAGATTTCAGGGGCCTTGATTTGATGTAAATTCCCACCTGCGCAACTGCGCGAACAGCCAAATGTGGGATCCTCTTTGAGGATTTTTTAAATAGTTTTTAGATAAAGAGCTTGCCTCTGTATTATGGAATGAGTGCATTCAAAGTGGTATATAGTAAATTAAAATAATTATTTTTGTATAGTTGTATACTATATTGCAGTAGGCTATGGTTGTCACAAAATCCCACGGCACACTTGGACTTGCCTCACGGCACACCAGTGTGCCGCGGCACACAGTTTGGGAACCACTGTCCTAGAGGACCACCAATGATCAACTGTACTGTACACGAGGGCTCCGATACATTACCAGACGTTGCTGTTGCGTTGCTGCTGTAGAATCACTCACATTGCCATTCATAATTACCCCAACACACCCTCTCCTCCACTCCTATTAAACATGTGAGCATATGGACTGCCTCGTCTGCCGCTGCGCCCAACAACAAATGCGCCGCCCGGCCCGCGGTTCATCAAGGGCCCCACATGATGAAAGCAGCTTCGAGCCGCTGATCTCCCACTAATTTAATGATAACTATCACCTGTTCTCTGAAAACGCGGCGCCACACTCTAGATGCTTTGTGAGTAATTGGCCTGTGCCTTTTGCTTGATTAATTTGATTGCTAAATTTTTCACTGTCCCCTCTCTGGTGATTGCTCTCTGGCACAACAGGTATTGGGTTCCATTAATTACGTTCCTAATTGCTTTGAAAATGTGGCACGCAAGTTTGTTTTTTTGGAGGTATGGTTGCGGTTTGTTGCAAGCCGGCAAAAAAAACTCTCAGTGTGTTTCTCTCACTTAAAAAGATAAATGAACCTAATTTCTTTTTAGCAGATTGTGGTGAAGATGCAGGAGGCGTCGAAAGTCAAGGACAACAAGCTGTTGGGACTGTTGGGTGTTCGATAGAGAAGTCTGGAATCTACCATGCATATTCAGCCTCTGGTGAGCCCCCTCTTTGCTCTAAGTTTAGTTTGGTAATTATATGATTTATGTACGCATAATGTCAACTGAAATATTAAAGGCTAAAAAGTCTGTTAGATCTTTGAAGAACTGTGGTTCAAGAGCGCTATTATTTTATCTACATACAAATTGCATGCTATTTGGATCATGATAGATCTAATCGCAGGCTCTTTTTATTTTAAATATCCCTTTTATAAGTATCTCAGCCCCCATTGAGATCAGACCGCAATATGCAATTTAGCTATCAGACAATGTAGTTATCAAGAAAAATGGTCAGTTCTAAAGTCAGGGGCGACAATATGTTATCCTCTTGAGGTGCTGCTACAATGTGTGAATGAGGTCAGTTTGATGGAGAGGGCTCACACTTGTCTTCGCTCAGCTATACGAGTGATGCTTGACTTGTTGGTTTGTGGAGTTTCCCGTGGCGATGATGATGGTAAAGATGCTCTAACGTGCTGCCATAGACAGTACAGTCAGCGAACTAACAGTAAATATGTTAGTACAAGAAAATAATCCAATTAATAGATACGCACACTCTAAGTCCAAGTCCATGTTTGCTTATTGGTTGTCTTCTTGGATTTATGAAGAAAACAATATGTTATGAATACGATAGAACAAAGACATACTTACAGTCTGTCCTTGAATACAACATCAAGAAGGGGCTTTCTAAACAGTCCTGGCATCAAACTGCATTCCCCACTCCATGATCACATACCTGGTGAAAAGCTGAAGCAGAGCCATTGGTCACTGTGATGGATCACCCACATTAAACAAGCCTCTCACATCATCACCACATAGCTTACTGAAATGAATCAAAACCAGTGACTGGGTGAAAAAAAAAAAACGACATAAAACTAACAACACCGTCAGCATGACCCCTTTATTTATTTGGACTTGTCTCGTAAGCGCCATTTAACTTTGATGTTTTTATAGCCGGTGAAAACATACATTAGTTACGTCATCTTTCATGTAGTCCATAAACTGAGCACAATGAGTAAACAAAGAAAAACCCTCAATGAGCCATGATTCTTCCAATTCACAATAATTGCTTTGAAGGGCATTGGTTATTTTCAATGATGTGATATCCACTGTCCATTTCAACTCACAACTGCTTCATTGCTTACACTCCTGTTTAATGTAGCAGTGATGAAACAATGGTGTCACATTCACTTTGCCGAGTCAATGTGAACAGGTAACAGGTTGGACACATGCCTGCAGTGGATACTGAATGTTGCTACCTATCGGATTGGCTTTACAGTGCTTCATTGGTTGGTCAGCAAATGGCAATTACTATCAAATGAGCAATCGAGACTCCCCTGGGGTCACAAGATAAATCTGAGGGGTTGAGAAAAGATTAAGTCAATTTATTTTTCCACTGGTGTTTCCCATTACCTTTTTTATGTTTTTTGATTATTTTTTACTTTTACCCCTACACGTATAGAGGCATCCGGTTCAGGAGAATATCTCCCTGGTTCACAATTTTTTCGAGTCATGCCATGTCTATACGTACACCGATAATGTAAAACTATTTAATAATGTCCCCCCTCTGCAGAAAAATTCCTCACGTGACAGTGTCAAGGAATAGTGTATTTCTCAACACCATCTGTATCCGTACACATGCCAACGCAAACATAGATTGAAAACACTGATGTAATCATGCCAGGCCAGTATGGTGGTGATAATGTGTCACGTCCAACACATTGTCAGCATACGCATTGAGCGTTTTCTTGAGCGAGGTTGGCGCATACTCAGTTGATCAGGAACAGGGGCTCTGTTCGAAAAGCCATACTACCGTCCTCCCTCCTACATACTCAACATGTACAGTATATACTCCATACTGTCTACTTAACGATTGATTGTGTATGCAAGGTTTGTCGGACTGTTTACACTGAAGTATACAAAGGCAATAAAAACATTTCATGCCGTTTGAAAGGACGCAATGCATTGTGGGGCGGTTGAGTAGGAAAAGTAACCTGTCGATGCATACACAAATTCTTCCCGGAAATTAGTACTCATCCGGGCATCTCTCGTCTACCCAAACTCGCATACACAACCGTCACATACTCAAATCGACGTCAAAATGAGTATGAGTAGGACGTTAGTATGGCTTTCTGAACACAGCCAGGGCCTTGTGAAGGGGGAGAAAAGCAACAGTTTATACTTGGTCCCATGCTTTTACATACTATCTATGGTCCCATGCTATTATAATGCTAGCTATTGCCATATAATTAGGAGAACGTCACGGTCTGTTTCGCAATTCCCCGTCTCTCCAGCTCCCTGCCTGCAGCCTCTCACACCTGTCCCCACTTTTCCTCGTCAGCTCCCTAATCTCTTGGCCTGATTCACCCACCTCCTCAGCTGCTTCAGGTTGACTCGCTACCAACACACTAGATAAACTGGACTCACCATGTCCTTTGCAATACTTTCATTGATCTCAGCTGTGTCAGTTTAGTCTACTTCATCTTTTACCTCCATATTCCATTGCCTCCACAACAGGCAACTATACCACAGAGAATGAAAGTTGGCCGAACAAATGGTCTTTGAATACTGGTTTTTCACCCAAGGTTAAATATGTTTTCTTTTGGCATCTCTTCTCAGCTTTCACACAGGCTATTTTCTACCAAATATATTCCAAAATAGATCCAATGAAACACTTGACATTGAGCCCTGTTGATTATCCAATGTTACAATGACACCGTTTGGTCTGAAAGGGTATACCGTAGATTATTTGAAAAACCATAACAAAGTAAAAAGGTCACTACAGGCATATGAAAAAATACTCTTTTGTCTTCATGATTTGTGTCACATGTTCCCCCTTGAACATTTGACCCTTTGAATTTGACATGGCATTGGTTGTCAGCAACTGGTGATGTACATGATATTTATGGTTGATAGTAAAATGCGTGTGTGTGTGTGTCTGTGTGTGTGTAAAAGATGGATGACTTTAGGAGGCTCAGATTAAGATTGATTATTCCGACGTCGCTCAACAAGTAAAAACGTACAGCAGCCGACGGGCTCATAAACACAGGGCTTTGGTTATATTGGTTGTATGGGGGTTTACTCTGAGGTGTTCTTTATTTTAATGTCAAAGCTTGAGAGTGATAAAGGTTTATATGTGGTTTGATTGTCAGGCAGTATTTTCCCTCTGCCATTATTCCAGCAGGCACATGGAGCATCTCAACAAGGAGGGGGGCTGTTTCAGCTCTTTACATGTATGATTCATGATTCCCTAAATCTCATTCCAATCAGTCTCTCTCTCTCTCTTTCCATCGGTCTCCATAGTGTTCTCTCGTCTCTTTATTTATCCCAGTGCACTTGTGGCAAGCAAAAAGCGTGACCAAGTCTTCTGTGTTGATCTTGATTTATGTTTAATATGTAACAAACCTGCAAAGACATGTATGCCTCCAATTTATTGCCAGTATTTTTTTTTGCAAATAAAACCCATGTTTATGCTTTATGTTGATAGCATACACATGCTGGCACTACAACGTACTTCATAGGACCACACACTCCCGAACTGTACTGGGCACATGCTAACTGTAGAGATGTTGCTACACAGTGAATTTTACGGTTTGCGTGTTTTTCTGTTGTGCTGTATAAAAGAGAGAAAGCTCAGGCAAGACTTACATAAATCAGATGTCACGATGCTGCAGTTACATTATTCCTTAGAGAGAAATTGTATTGTTACTTTACAGGATACATAATATATTTTCCCCTGCGTATGTTTTTTGCCCTCATTAGATTGTTAAGAGAATGAAAAATAGGAATCATTTTGAATGCCTTTTTAGTGTGTGGTGTGTCCTACAAGATGTATGACATGCTGCAGTGGCTGTCGCAGCATGAGTGCAGGGAGTGTTGTGTATTTATTTATTTTTAGAAAAAGCTACCACCTTGCATGGTAAACCCCAAGCCAGGATCGATGCCCCCTCTCCCCCCACAGTCTAAATTGGATGGCCGGGAATTGATTCATCTGAGAGCCCAACCAGAACTCTTTGCTGCTGAAGAAACTGGTACCACACACACACACACACACACACACACACACACACACACACACACACACACACACACACACACACACACACACACACACACATACACACACACACATACACACACACACACACACACACACACACACACACACACACACACACACACACACACACACACACACACACACACACACACACACACACACACACACACACACCTGTACGGGCATCTCTCCCTAATGTAATGTGCTCTGTGTCCAGACACCTGGATCCTCTACAGGGCCGATCTTGATAATGGATCTTTGGCTCTTCGGCACTTGACCCTGCAGTGTAAGTCTGTGTGTATGTGCAAATGGTCATTTGTCTGGCCTGTACTTTAAGCCCATTCTCTGGAGGAGGGAGTGCAAGCAATTTGCTCTCTCTCTCACACACACACACACACACACACACACAGTCACTGTATAGCCCCACATTGAACTGATTTAACTGCGCTGCTGCAACACCTCAGCAACTTTGTTTTCCATTCAACCCACTGGAAGGAATGAGTAGTAGCAGTTTAGCAGCCGCACATTATCTTGTTCTTATCTTGGCTGTGCTTTCCCACTGAAAGATTTTGAGCTCTGATGAAGCCAAGCTGCAGGAATTTAACCTGCAAAAATCCCAAGAGAAACTGACTCATGAAAGCCTAAACTACATACAATACATTTGAGTTCATAATGGCATGCATGACAATGTTGATAATGTTTTTTGAGTTATAACAGTATGATTCTGGTGGACATTCTGATCCAAATGGTGTCTTCATCTATTCTCTATGTAAAAAATAAGATAGCTCAGAATCATAGATAGTAAATAATATGGATGTAGCATCCGGGCTGCCCTCAGTTATTCACACGGCATCCAATAATCCTGGTTTGTGCGCGTCGCCATCTTGTGAGATTTTTACTCCGCCTCACTCCTCTTGCCGAAAAGGGGAATCGGCGTCACGTCGGGGGGAGGGAGATAGCTGACGTATACCTCCAAGGCAAAGTGAGGGACAACGGGCGGAGAGCTGTCACTCAAGAGATCGCGCCAATACATTTTAACCTCCAAAAGAATAAAAACTAGCGTGGGCCAAAAAAATTCACTCCCCTCAATGTTGTCATGGAGATATGACCTAAACATACAGACTAAAATGGTTTTGTGGCCCAGGCTGTAAATAGGTTTAATAAGACTTTGAAAGCGGCTTTGAAATCTAACAAGTGAGTCAAAGAAAAACTGCTCGTCTTGGCGCCACCCCCAGTGGCACTTTCTGGTTACTACAGTTGTAGGTCACTTCCTTATTGGATGCCGGTAAAAATCGCTGAGGTTGGGGCTTGCTCAGAATGTCCCGATAGCTCATCTGGTTAGCAAGCATAAAAGGAAACAGAAGTCTTGGATTGGTTTGAAAACCTATCGCATTATATTGCTGTTGCTGTTATGTTGTGCCTCCATGTATCTTGAATACTGGTAAACCCCAAACGTTTTGTCACTTTACCAGTTAATCACTGTGTCATAGGTGCAGTCATCAAAGGCTATGTGTTTTGGAGCATTTGTGTATGTTTCTGGGTTGGGGTTTATGACAGGGTTCAACGATCCATGCTGTAAGACCTTGCTTACATGACTTTCACAGCACAACCACTATGCAGTTCTTATATTTGTCACTTTCTCGAATAGGTAGAATGCTGAATGCTTTCCCTTGCATATCAATAGGAAGAATGAGTGTGCTTGGAGCTGGAAGAAAAGAAAGTCATAGCGTTCAAAGCCTGGAGTTGTTCACAGCTCTGAATTTGATTGTATTCCCTGATTCTGTGAAGAAAATAAAAAGGCTAGTTTTACCTTTGGATATCTTTAATTGCCATAACTTGTTTTCAGCTTACAGGTACTTTGTGTTGTACGAAGCAAAGTCATTATGTCCACTGCTTTACTCTTATGTTTACTGTTGCATGTAGCCATAATGGCGGCTTGTGCTGTGGGCTCTGCCATTCAAACTGATAAGTCCTTTTTAAAAGTTGAGAAGGACGTTCTGGGGAGCTGCTTTTTATTTCCAACCTGCTCTCCTCTATATCTACAAATCCACCAGCTCACAACAATCAGATCGGCTTTCAGACTGCCACTTACCAGCACAACAACAACAACATCAGCCAACCAGAACTGTGTGCTGGTACTGAGCATCCATTGATTTCTGTAGGGTTTTTTTTTGTGTCTGTCCTTCTTATAAAAAAGCAGCGGCTGTCACACTACTGTGTAAGCGAGGATGGCACCTCCCGGTCTGCAGAAAAAGAGCCTCGGCGATGCCTGCCGGACTGCAGCCTGTCACAATGTGTTTAGGGAGGCGGTGGACGGCGCCAGCCTTTAATCAGCTTCAGGGTCTCTCTATCGTTTGCAGGCTCTCGGGGACACACTGATACAGACAATCCAATCACCCACAATGCCCGTCAAAAAAGACCAAGGATTTGGTGCCACTGCTGCTGACTATTCTGGTTGTTTCTCTTTTCTGAAAAAGGGCCCCGGGGGAATGAAAGCCACGGAGGCAGGCGATCACAAGAGTCAGTGGAAATTTAAGAGTAAAAGAAAGTGATTGTTTTTAACAGGATAATCAGCTTTATTAGACTAGTATGTGTATTCCTGCAAGGGATTTGACCCTGTCTTAAAGTTGCTCTCAATGTGACACACATTTCCAAGATCAATTTACACAATGATAAAAATAGACGTACAGCTAAAAAACAAGGCAAACAAAGCTGGACAAAGAGAGATAAGTATTTATCTATTATGTGCCAACAAGAAGGTGACAAACAAAGAGGTAGGCTTATACATCTATCTATCTATCTATCTATCTATCTATCTATCTATCTATCTATCTATCTATCTATCTATCTATCTATCTATCTATCTATCTATCTATCTATCTATCTATCTATCTATCTATCTCTATCTTGAATCTTGCAGTTTAGAAATCAGGCTACAATATTCTGACTGTCAGTTTTAGATTGTCAATCTCACTACCTGCCGTAGGTATTCAAAGGCTGAGACTTAAAATTGCATCAAGCACCATGTCTGTGATCTTTGTGTGGCATAACCCTGCATACCACCCATCTATTCATCTATCTATTGGCTGTGGATCTAAGGCCCCCTTTGATCAGTCTATGGACCAGCAGTTCTGGGAGGTTGGGGAAACAAGCAATGAGAACAACAATATAGGTACACGCTCTTAACCAGCTCAACTATATACACAGTGCAAAGCAATAGTTGTTAAACCAAAGACTAGAGCAAAGTGATGGAAGAAACGTCCAACAGTAAAAAGACAACAAATAAATAAATAAATAAAATCGGCAGAACAGCAGCTGTAAATACCACGTAGTAAAAAACCAACCAGACATTAGCAGAACAATTAAAGACAAAATTAATCTACATTTAAGCTCAGCAAATAGGCTTTAACTGTAGAATATCGCCCCAAAATCACACTGTTCCCAATTAATCCAACTAGGGCGTAAACTAAAATGTACTAAGTAGAAACTAGAATTGCCTTCTATCCCCTACAAATCCCATCTGGTTTGCTCATGGCTGTGAACAGCTGGTACAGCATGAAGTGTTCATGAGCCCAAAACGTGAAGTGGGCCTCGGTGAAAACTGTTATTGGAAATCAAAGCAGTACATCCAGTCAACATTTTGATGTTAAAATACTCATGTTAAAAGTTATTTTGGTCAAACTAAAATACTGTATCTACATTGTTTAGTTTTGTTCCCTTACCTTTTACCTGGATTACTTTGGTATACTTTGGCTTTGTGTCATTAAAGGGATAGTTGTAAGAGTTACTTAGGCAGTGTAAGTGTGTTACCTTATGGAGATGTGGTTAATTCATAATTAATTAACCACAGGGAATCATTAATTAACCACAGGGATAATCCTTTTAGTCAGGTAGATCACAGAGGCAGCTGTGGCTACTATCAGTGACGTGCGGTCAGGGTAGGCAGGGTAGGCAGTGCCTACCATGGCGCCGTGTGCAAAAAAAATTAAATTAAATAAAATAAAATATTTTTTTTATTTAATAAACTTATATTTGTATTATTACTGTTAATTATTTCGATCTTTACATGTAATCCGCGATTACTTTAAAAAAGTGTAGACGTTTTGATTAGAAACGTGGCAGTTAGTAAGTTACGCCAAAAAAATATTGTGCCTTTGCTGTTTCCCATTCATTGTGTACGGCAAAGAATCAGTGCCTTTGCGCCTATTCATTGTGGACGGCAAGAAAAAAAAAGTTTTTGCGCATGCGCACTTGATTCTGTATTATTTAACATGTACGCAAATAAGCATAATTCTTTGTGCCTTTTTTACGTAAATGGTATGCCACATAAGCCTTTACGTTACATATCATTCATGGACCAATTAAAATCGAGATATTACTAGACATTTACGCAGCTTAGGCCAACGTCATTACGTTGGCTATGCTCATTCACTTCGCGTTACCCCCGCGGATTTTGTTTAAGTCAACATTGCAGCTGCCGTGTCTGTGCACGCAGATATTTCAGACTGGAGGAATTTTAACAAATTGGATTATAATTTAAAAAGGAACAGAATGAATAGCAAGAGAAAGGCCTGCGCCAGCCTTGGACGGTGTACAGCAGCAACAGGGACAAACAATGTTCGAGCATTTCAAACGGACAGGTAGCCTACATGAACGGAAGGATGCTAGCTAGCTGTGCTGTCAGTCCAACCTGGTATCACGCCGAGGCGTCACTTCCAGACGCATGGACCGGCGGCTCTATTTCACGCCTTGCCTGACCAGGGCGTCTCTATTACACGCGCACCTCCCGCCGTCCAAATGAACGGAGGAATAGTCTAAATTAACGGAGGAATAGCACCAACAGGGGCCGACATGTTGTCCCAGGAATAGCACGACATGTTCCCCCAGCATTTCAATACTATCTAGCTGCAGCCCCCTCGGTGGTTAGGGTTAGGGCAAGGGGACAGGGAGAGGTTATAATATAGACAAAAACAACCGCGGCCGCCATTTTGACTACGGGCGGCCGCGAAAGCGGCCGCCATCTTGACTACGGAGGTGCGCGTGTAATAGAGACGCCCTGGTCAGGCAAGGCGTGAAATAGAGCCGCCGGTCCATGCGTCTGGAAGTGACGCCTCGGCGTGAGATCGGGTTGGTCAGTCAGACTGTCACTGGATTACTATCGTCTTGCTTATTTCTACAGCCAGGGAGTCAGATTGGTGAGTCAGAAACTTTTTGGGGGTTTATTTAATAATAAAGTTGGATGAATTGATACCGAGTGCAATCCATTCTGCATTTTATATTCAATTGAGCAGTTGTGTTTTCATTGTTACTGACGGACAAACCTAAGCTCTGCAATGTGGATAAATGGTTACATTCTGATGCTGGACAGGTCCATGGGGCATATGCTACTGGTACTTTATCTATTAAGATAAAGTTTATGGAGTGGAGTTGCCATCAGTTATGCTGTAGTCCTACATAATGATGAATGCTGTCTTTTATTTTTAAGTTGAATAGAAGTAGTACCGGTAGTTTGAATCGGCGAAGGTTTGACTTGTTGCCTTACGTTTTTTCGGCCCTCGGTGTGAGAGACGGGTCCGTTAAGTCGATGGATGCGATGTTTAATCATTTAGACCAAACTACAGTAGGCTACGGGCAAACCTGAAGTCACCGTCGTGACATTTCATATACGTCCCGTCTGTGTGTGTGTGTGTGTGTGTGTGTGTGTGTGTGTGGGTGTGTGTGTGTGTGTGTGTGTGTGTGTGTGTGTGTGTGTGTGTGTGTGAGTGAGTGAGTGTGTGTGAGTGTGTGAGTGAGTGAGTGAGTGAGTGAGTGAGTGAGTGAGTGAGTGAGAGAGAAAGAAAGAAAGAAAGAAAGGGAGGAACTTATTTGAAATCGGCCGTGCGTGCCTGTTTGTTGTTTATTGTTTTTGATTTAACAATATATAGGTTAGAGAGATCTGGCTTTCAGAACTCAGTGCCTACCCACTCACTGACCTCACCGCACGTCACTGGCTACTATCGTAGTTTACCACCACCGGTATGACGGTGTGTGAATGAATGGAACCTGGAACCCTATAAGCTCTTTGAGTCCTTAGGGAATAAAGTGCTATATAAATCCTATCCATTATGTTGCTGTAATTTAAATAGACAGCAGGGAACATTCACTGTTCCTGCAATGCACATGCACTTATCCATGGTATACTTTACTTTATAATATTCTTGTTCAGAATTGTTATCAATATGGCACTATTACTGTCGTAATGGAAGAAAGATAAAAGGAGCACTAGATTATACGGATACAATCTTATTACTGATAGTCAGGGGTGGACTGGCCATCTGGCATACCGGGCATCGTCCCGGTGGGCCGGCAGGCATTTTGGGCCGGGCCGGGTCCATTTATAAAAAAAAAAAAAAAAAAAAAAAAAAAAAAAAATCTTTTTTTTTTTTTTTTTTTTTTTTTATGGACCCTCGGCTGTGTGACTCTGTGTAAAACTTTGTCCCAGGCCATTACTCATTATGATTGGTTCTAGGCTGGGCCTGGCCCAATCACACACACAGCAGAGGGCCGCCCATTCAGAGGCTGCATTAAATTGTATTATCATGCATTCAACTTCTACTCCGTAATTATGAGCATCTGACAATGGTCAGTTACGTTCAGGGCCGTCGGACTGCGGACAGGCTTGGGGGGCCCAAGGCAGAGGGGGGCTGCACCCAAAAAAAAATATATATATATTTTTTTTTTATTTTTTTTTTTACTGGCTCAATATAGGCCCCTGATCTTTGAAGGCCCAGAAAAACGTTATTTAGGGAAAAAAAAGATTTCATGGGCCTTTCATTAGTCAGTACATTTATGTTATTTTTTAAATAACATTGTTCGGGGCTACGAAGATCAGGGGCCTATATTGGGCCATTAAAAAATACAAACAAAGGAAAAAAATTCCCGAAGCTGACTGGATTTTTTAAACATGTACATTTCTTCTTTCTGCTTTTTGGTCATCTGTGTCTATACATTATTCCAGCAAATAATAGCCTACTAAATAGCTTACATAGGAAACAGTCGATTTATCCTTAGTTTTCTCTTCAAAGTGCACCAGATTGATGAATTTTACTTTAACATTTGAAAAAAAATCTTCCGGGTGAGCATTCCCCCGGACCCCTCTAGAACAGTGGTTCTCAACCGGTGGGGCGCGAGGGGGATGAAAAAATAAAAAATTAAAAATCTTAATCTTAATTTTTTTTTTTTTTTTGTAATTTAAATTTTATTCCTGATATGTAGCCTAGTTCAGAGATGATATGTATTTTTTTTCTTTCTTAACTTTTTTTGATAGGTAGTTGCCAAGTTCATCACACAAACACTCCAATCCACTGATATGAGATCAGTTTGCAATTTTCAATTACTAAATTAATGTTAGGACTGTGGCCACTAGAACTGGTCTCTGGTCAGCAAAGGTCTTGAAAACAGCATAAGTGTGCTTGTGACATGCGTGCCACCCATGCATGTGTATAGGCACGTGTCCCAGCAGATTTTTGAAATCTGAATAAAAAAATTAAAGTTTGTAGTTAGCGAGTGTAACATGTTCTTAGCAAGGGCAGACTTTCATAAATAAAGGTTTATTTTTTTAGCAAGATATTTGGTCAAAATCTTGTTGTCATCCGTCCCTCTGTCCAGTTGTTAGGCATCTGGCTGCTAGCAAGTTATGTTGTCTTGCTAATTTTACTATTCATCTGAACTGAAATGAATATTGACTTTTTCCTTTATTATCTTCGCCAGAATGCACCAGAATGCTTAGATTACATGTTAAAAACACAAAAAAATATTCTGGGGGGGATGCCCCCAGACCCCCCTTCAGAGGTTTAGTTTTCTGACAAACATTACAATGGATACTAACATGATTTGGGCATTTGGGATTATAAATCATCTTTGAATTGGTTGTACAGCATATCACATGCTATTCATTCAGGGGTGTGATGGCCACCCCACTCTAGCTCTGTGGCCCACCTTGGCCACCCCCAGTCAAAATTTCCTGGAATCGCCACTGAGACACACACAACTCCGCGTTCAAGCTGCACAGCACATTAATCGCAGGTAGCATTTTGAGCTTAATATGGCCACTTTCCAAATCCAAGACTCAATAGTTGAAACATTCTCTGAACTGGGTTGTCAGACAGCAGTGTTTCCCATTGATCATAGACTTTGTTTTGTGAAGCTTTTTCATAACAGGTATACCTATTGTAGAATTTATTCTGTGTATGTTCTATTTAGGCTACTATTTTCTTTTCTTCTAAGGAGATTTAAAAAAAAAAACATTTCCTCAGTGTCACATAAAAGTGCACCAGAATTTAACGTTAAATTATAAGAAATTTCCGGACCCCAACCCTAAACCCAATGTTCAACTCAAAGGTGCGCCACTGGCCTAGCCCTTGTGATAATAACAATAATAGAGTATCTATCTATCTATCTATCTATCTATCTATCTATCTATCTATCTATCTATCTATCTATCTATCTATCTATCTATCTATCTATCTATCTATCTGTGTAGGGTGGTGTGTGTGTGTGTGTGTGTGTGTGTGGGGGGGGGGGTTGTCAGGGTCGGTGGGGGGGCCCAACTGCAATGACCCAGCTTTGGGGGGGCCCAGCTTGCAGAAGGTTGAGAACCCCTGCTCTAGAAGGTCCAGGGTCCACGACACAGTCTCCCAAATTCCTGTGAGAAACACTGTGGCCCTCATTTATCAATTTTGCGTGGAAACTGGTGCAGATTCTGGCGCAAATACCTCCCTACGCCAGGTGTCGCGTGGTATTTATCAAACAGGCGTATCTCGCCAATCTCAGCGTACGCCAGGCCATTATTGATAAATGCGGCGGATGAAAACGAGCGTATCACGCCCCTATATTTTCTCAGTTTAGAGGCCTCGCCCAGAGGTTTTACGACATGGATATGCGCAATACGGCACTTCCCTGAAGTAGAAATTGACAGAATAACAGCGAAAGTAGAAAAAAAAAGAGTTTCATTTCGGAGCATTAGCCTACAAGCAGCATCAAAGAACGAGAGAAGGCAGCAGTTAGGAAGGAAATAACTGCTGCGGTCAACAGCGTTGGTGTTGACTCAAAATCGCCACTAAAAAAGCGTGTTGCTGCTCTGAAATGCAACCAACTGGGGGTGCGGGGCTGCGGGCATAATATAAGTGGTGGAGGAGAAAAAGACGCACCAACTGTCCGATAATGGTCCCCATAAAATAAATACACGTCTGCAGAGATTTGAATGATTGGAATGTATTGGCCCTTTTAGATAGCACTATTCAAAAGGGTTTTAAAAACTAAAAATAACACATTTAGCGTTTTACTGTATGACAGCATGCGCTTGGCACGAGTGGTCAGCCCGGCCGTCAGCTGCACAAGCCGACCCGGCAGCGATCAGCTGTGAGAGCGCCCACCGTCCTGCTCCACCAGCAGATAGGAACAACGTGCCGGTTAACGGTGGAAATAAATCGCTCGCTTTAGCATTAATGACACATTAAAAGAGGAACTAACATCTACAAATGCGTCAAATAAATAAAATGTTAAGCTGAATGTTGTGCCGTGTATTTTTTTGTATCATAAAGAGCAGTGTATGTCTACTAGCCTACATATTTAATACTTAGGCTAACATTTTGAATGAATGCAGCCCCCGTGCCTCAGTGTCCCCCCAGCTGCTCCAAGACGGAGACTGCCCTTACGCAGTCCCATGCAGCCGGTGTGCGCACTATTGAATCAGCTCTCCTACTCAGTTGCACATAAGCTGCTCATTTTTAAGTGATTAATATCTTTATTTCGGTCTTATTTGCACTGCATTTGTATTATCTTCTAATAAGTGTCCAACAAAGTCATCGGCTACCCGGCACAGCCTGCACTGCGAGTCCAAGCTGTTTTCAAATTTGCGTACACGAGCTGAGAGCTGGCGTGGGATTTGAGCGTACCCTACGCTCACGTCCATATTGATAAATGCCGAGATTTGCGTGGAAATGTACGTACACCCATTTTTCTGGTCTACGCAAGATTGATAAATGAGGGCCAGTGTGTGTGCATGGTTATTAAGAGTCATTAGACCAGGGGTTGTGTTCAAGTACGCGTAATGATTTGGTCATTCATCAATAGAAACATTGTGTTGTTATCTGGCTCAGAGAGTGACCAGTCACTCATACGTTTTGGACTATAGACAAACATAGCTTTTACATGTTTGTATTGTAAGACTGCCTCTCAGAGGGCCCATCAGGACTTCCTGTATAGGGGCCCAGAATTTGGAGCAACGCCCCTGCCTCCACATATCGTATAAGTAATCATGGTGGGCTGCCATGGCCAAAAATGCCAGGGCTGAATTTTTGTCCCAGTCCACCCCTGCTGATAGTATGATAATTTGCAGATACTAAAGAGTGATGGTGTCTTAAACGTTTCTTTCCTCTTGGAATTGGAGACATAGGCTTCGTTCCAATACCTATACTTTCTGCTATTTAGTATGGTAGAAAAAAGATTTAGGATGGCCCAGTTCTTGTGGTCGATTTAGTATGCTTAAAAGTACCCGGATATTTACTAGATCCGGCCGAGCTTTTTAGTGTTGAAAACAGCATCCCATTCGGGCGATTCTGACCCACAATCCATTGCGTATACCGGAAGTGACGTCACACCGCCAGACCCTCCATACGAAAACAACGGGGAATGCGACAGATTTAAAGCAAGAGGCAAGATCAAGGCGCAATGTTATGACGAAATTAATAAGTAAAAGTATGTCCCTAGTGTATTCCTACTGCATCCTTACTTGATTTAGTTTTATGGTCAGATGTAGTATGTAGAATAGAAAAAAAGAAAGAGTATGCAATTTGGAATGCAGTGCTGGTTTAAGTCAGCACCTCTTGGTCTCAAGGTTGCCGTGGCGTTTCCGGCCTGTTTTCTTGTGTCATAAATCAGGGGGATAATGTGATTGGCCGACATCGAGACCGGGAGCCGATTAATTCTCCCGCCTCCTCCGGCAGCGCTTAAGGCGGCATTACTAACACTCCAAATGTACTATTTCAATCAGAGGACTCTCCTTTTAGCTGAACACTGGATGAAATAATGGCGGCATTCGGCAGAAGGCCACTTGTTTCTCCCTCTTCCTCTCCTCCTTCTCTGATGAAACACTGTTTTTTTCCACTATTACCTTCCATCTTATCCCTCTTTATCCCATCCACTTATTTCCCCCCACATTCAGCAAACCATTTAAACTGCCTCTTTGTGGCCTGCAAAGTGCAATAACCTACTCCACTTTGAAGCCTGATTATACACTATGGTATATACACTATGAATAAGATAATTGAACCACTTCATGCCATCATTTCAAGTTTTCCCCTCTGGCAAGGGAGTTTAGAAAATAAGGTTAATGGTTATGTGAAAAACTAAAAAAGAGATAAGTTATTGGATAATGTCTACAATCGAGGACAAACTGTTGTTTTCTTTTATTGTACTGTAGCCCATGCTTCATATAAGATGTAGAATGACATTTGAGAAGTTAATTTGCAAAAAAGAGATGAGCGCCTCTCCTAATTAAAACAACCCGACACCAGTGTGATTGATATTCCCTGCAGTGCACAATAATTGAGATACAATTCATGAAACACTTGTGAAAATTAAGAAAGCATTTTTTTTTAATGAATTCTTTCTCTTTATTAATTCATAAAATGATTTCTAGCACACAAATATAACGGAAATATGTAATGTATGCAAGCATATTTTCAGGCCTCAAGGTTACAATTAAATGAATTTGAGACCCATCCAAGCAAGTTGCACAATCATTCATTTTTATTATAGCCGATCGTCCCCCTGACATTAACCTGTGTTTTGTAACCGGGTTGATTGTGTCTCACAAATCATTAAATAATAGTTTTATAAATGGTTTGTTTACAGTGATATGATAATCGGAAACCCTGATTGCAGAACAGTTAGAGGATCTAAAGGCATCTCCCCTTGAGCCTGAAACAAAGAATACAATTACATTTGTTTATTTTTTTGCTTCCCCTCCAGAGGCCATGCTGATATATTAGGAATATCCCCTGGCACACCAGCTCACAATAAAATCAACATTTCATCCAGATTTAATTAATTGCTCAGCCTGGATGTAAACAAAGTTAGAGATAGTTAGGATGAATAAATAAAGTATTCACACTCTCTCTCTCTCTCTTTTTTTCCCTCTTTGTCTAATTTGCTCTCTCTCTCTTTCTTCTATCTCTCTGCAAAGTGGTGTTCCCCATGGCTCTCCATTTGAATTAAGCAATTTAACTGATTGCAATTACACACTGTCAAGGGCACTTTGATTGAATAACAATTTTAATTTCAAACCACCCCCTTAACAGATTTATTTCCATTCTATAGAATATGGATGGAGTCAGTTGCAATTTCCCTCATGCCCGACTTTAATGTTAGTTAATTTGTCACCTTTAAACCCCGCTGTTTCCGCTCAGTATGGCCACGGCCGACCATAATAAATCTCACCGTGATCCATTATCAAAGGGCACGGGTTTCCCCTGTGGGATACAGTATTATCTGAGTGACATTTGCGCCCTCATGCTCCCGGTGTGCTTCCAGTTTCCAGTCCCTCACACACCACTATCTTTATCACTATCTATTTATCTCCAGGGAGAGGAAATGAAAGAAAATAAATGAACTGTGGACAGCAGGGAAAATTACAGTTACAGAACCAACGCATCTTGATGGTCAAAAGCTGCATTTAGATACATCCTTAAGTATGTTATGTCAATTGTATATGTTGGGTTAATTTTTTTAAATAAGAAACTGAGCATTTTCTGAAAATGTCACAAAGGTAAATGCTGGACCTTGCAACATTTCCGTAACACTTCAGAAACGGCTAAAACAAAGATTAAATATGCGGAGATCTCAAACGCATCACTAGTTCCGTCTTGTTGGGAGCACTCAAATGCATTTGTTATCTATGTATTACTGTATATTGTAAGCAGGAATACAATAATATAAGTGTATGTAAAACCCCAAAACAATGTTGAGAAATTCTGCTCATGTCAGATCTGCTAAGGAAAGAAATAGGAGCATTCAGACTAACTTTTAGCCCTGTTTGAATAACTGCCTTCTTGTTAATTTGCTTATAAGCTTTCCAACTTATTGATCTATTACCAAAACCTGCCTTCCTTGATCATATGTCATTTGTCACCACTGACTGAGATCTAAAGGCCAGGACACAACGGCCCGATAATCGCCCATCGGACATGGTCGGAGAGTCTGGAGGGGGCGGGGACACGAATCTGTTTGGTGTGTGCCGTGACGTCGGCCGTCGTAGATGTCGTTCGGGCTTCTTTTCATGTTCAATCGGCGTCGGGCAGTCTTTCAGTTGGAGCAATTTGATTGGTGGAGGGCTAGCGAATCAGTGAAGCCCGGATGTGAGGCGGGTAGCACAAACGGCTGACAGTATCGCATCGCTAGCCATCGTTTTAATGTGTTTGTTTGTTTCGTTCAGCGAGTACTCACATGCATCAACCCTTGTTGAGTGCTCGACACCATGCTCGACACTCTCTGCTAAATGGTGCCTTTATGGTCCATAAATATAAATACGTATTTATATCTATGTTTATGGTCTAGAGAGCTGTCCCATCATTTCCGGCTTCCGTATTTTTTTGGGCCACAATACAGATTAGCGCCGCCTGCTGTTATGGAGACATTATGTTCCGCGCAGAGCGTGCGGAAAGTCAGTAGTCGGCTCGGT
This sequence comes from Ammodytes marinus, assembly GCF_949987685.1. NCBI lineage: Eukaryota > Metazoa > Chordata > Actinopteri > Uranoscopiformes > Ammodytidae > Ammodytes > Ammodytes marinus. The sequence goes on from NC_137218.1 coordinate 7,566,456, forward strand.
GCGTTCTTCTTTTTTGGCCGCGACAGGCTGCCTGAATCAGCAGACTCCATTTTCGGGCGAGGGTCGGTAATCGGACCGGTGTGTCCTGGCCTTAAGAAATGCATTGCCATCAACTGCTCCACTGTTGTTGTGCATATGGCTATTACAAGCACATTTACAGGATAGGGGAGGGGCTTATACGTATGGGCGGGGCTTCAGAGCAAGACGCACAAAGTCTTCTGTCACTGACAAAAGGTCTGAGGACAAAATGTGCCCGGTCCAGGTTTAATGACACTGACCTTTCTCCTGGCCAAACCCTCAATCTCAAAGCTGAATGTTGGATGAGCTCATATATATGCAGCGGAGTCCCACCACCCTCCTCATACTCTGGGGACCTTTGACTCATCCAGAACAGTTCCTTCCCACTGTCCTACTCTCCATCAATACCAGATTAAACACTGAAATATAAAGAATAAAAAGTCTAATCCCTGCTAGTGGCCTTTAAAGAATGCAGTGTTATTTATACAGCACACTGCAACAGTTTTGGATGGACCAAATCATCTTCTTTATTCTAATATAGTTTGAGGTTATTAAAATGTTTTATATCCAATCATTGTACAACGTCAATGGTAGACATCTCAGGCTTATTGTGATTACTCTTGATGTGTTGTATACATTATTCTAACTTGTATCTCTTGTGCTCCAGGACCATTACCTGCTCCTGTAATCTTGTTCATTCTATTCCATTTCATTTAGCCGACGCTATTATCCCAAGTGTCTTCCAATAAGTGCATTCAACCATGCATTGGGTGTACAAACCCAAGAACAGCAAGAGCCATGTAAGTACATTAGCTTCAAATAAGCCAAACTACAAAGTGCTACATAAGCGCAACCATTATCTTTTTAGCCAAGGTGCAGTCGGAAGAGATGTGTTTTTAGTGCGCGGTGAAGATGTGTAAACTTTTTGCTTTCCTGATATCAATGGGGAGAGAGAAAAAAGTTAACTTTACAATCATCTGATTCCCAATTGAGCCAGAACACAATGACAAAGAGCAAACCCTCCTTATATCTGAATAAGTCAACATGTATCAAATTATTTTTGTGGTCACACTATGATGTTATATGATGATGAATATTTTATACATGTACCCGCACATACTTGCCATGTAGCCTACTGTAATATTTCTTACTGTACATAAACTTAAAATAAAGAAATGCCTCTTCTATTTTTGCATGTGTTTTTGAATCAACAAACAACATCCACAGGGAGGATATCATATGGACATCAATGCCTTGTTCCTTTGAGGGAAGGGGTGAGTTAGATGTCAGTGTGAGGCAGAACTCTGGGGCCCTGGGAGTCCACTCTATTCATTAACATTTATATGTTAATATGGCCGCAAGGCAGACGCTCATTTCCACATTAATAAGGAGCACTGGTGGCCTTTGGCTATAATGAGCCTAGCATGTGAAATATTGTATGGTCGATATTGTTCTTGGTAGCCTTCTTTCCAGCTTGTATTTTCTGCATTATTCGGTCAACAAGGAGTCATCGTGTGTTCAAAATTATTCCGAGTTTGTGGCTTTTTCTGTTTTCTGTTTTTTTTAAACAATGCATATAAAACATACTGTATATAAAACAGTCCATGGTTACATTCACCATGGCTGTCAAATGTGAGGAAAAACTACATTTGTCATCTCTCAGTAAAATCTCATTTTGATTTTTCACTTGAATTGCCCAGACTCTCTTGCGTGGCATTCCAGATCAAAATTCAACACAGATCTCAGGCCTGTAGAAATTCCAGTCAGACCTGAGCAGGATACACTAATGGCTTTCTTGGGTAAGATGGTAGTTTCCATTTTTTTATCTACACCTTAACTTCAACCATGTCTCAAAGTATTTAGGTGAATTGGATTTTACCATAAGACAACTCCGATGATGTAACAGGTTTCACATGCACGTTTGTTAAATCCATCAGTTTAAAGGCAAGAGAGAAAGACACTAGTTTCCCTGTTTCCTTTTTTAAAGTAATAATTAAATCATCAACATATTAAACATCTGCCTACACTCGGCAGCTAAAAAGCCATGCCTTCTAAATCTAAACTAATTTATAATAATAGTTTCATGTTGTAACATTGGAATTACCAGGGTAAATGCTGGGCTCTGGGTAAGCAGCAAAATGGCTAAGAATTGTTCAAGTCCAACACCAAACAAACACAAACGGTTACAGGTTGTACAGTACAGTGGATCAAAGTTGAACAAGGGAAGTTGGGCTTCAAGCTGCAGTTGATTTCAACGACTGACATTTGCGGTTGCATTTTGCATTGCAACTATACCATTCGCCTTTTCTTTCAAACACATTTATTTAACCTGAACATTCGTCTACAACCTGATCGACAAAGTGCTGACATTTGTTGCCCTTCCTGCTTTACATATTTTTAGCAATGTCACAGCGTTCCAAAATCTCACCAATGAATTCGGCAAGAACAATGTTATTTTAACAGAACATAAAACTGAAGTCGTAATAAACATATGGCTACATATTGTGGTAGTTGTACAGTATTTCTAAACCTGTATAGACTATAAAGGTGATATACTGATGCAAACCGATAATATTATCCGTGGAGAACTGGCCAGGAAATAGTCAAAGCCACTGTATATATATTCCAGCCATATGCATTAAAAATCTATTCTCCAGAGCAGAGCCATGGTGAATTTGTGCCTCGCGTAATTGGCTCACCCTTCCTGACTGTCACACGATGCTCATCGACCCTAATGCCGCTTGATGACACGTAATCCGGATGACAGCAAGCGCTAAGCCGCTATATAGGCATCATGTGCTAACCCTGAAGCCACCGGACATATTTCGGTTTTCCAGCGAGGAAGGCAAAGACCTCAATTTGATTCAGTGCCGAGTTTTGACCTCTGCTCTCCTGCCTGTGAGTCACACATGAGGGGAGACAGAAGAGACAGAGTATCCTGCAGTATCTGCTGTACCTACACCTCTGTGTGTGTGTGTGTGTGTGTGTGTGTGTGTGTGTGTGTGTGTGTGTGTGTGTGTGTGTGTGTGTGTGTGTGTGTGTGTGTGTGTGTGTGTGTGTGTGGTGTGTGTGTGGGTGTGTGTGTGTGTGTGTGTGTGTGTGTGTGATAATGCAGATAAGGGAAAAGGAGGTAAAGCAAGGAAAATAAGTTAAAACAACTATACTTTTTTATTTTATAATACAACAAGAAGCCCATTACTTCTTGTAATGATTAAGTTTGGTTGGGGTGGACATCTGAACATGGATGAGCTTTGAGAAGGTTCATTAACTTGTCTAGGACCTATGTGTGTTGCACATTTCTGTTTGTGTGTATGTCATGTGCTTCCCTAACTGCCAGAGGAGTGTGTGTGTGTGTGTGTGTGTGTGTGTGTGTGTGTGTGTGTGTGTGTGTGTGTGTGTGTGTGTGTGTGTGTGTGTGTGTGTGTGTGTGTGTGTGGTGATCGGCTGGAGAGGCTGCAAGCAGGTGCTCAGGTGTCCTTGGCTTGAACTTGACACTAGCCTCATGAATCAATCTCCAGGGTTATCTGGCAGTGTTGTAGATGTGTGTGTGTGTGTGTGTGTGTGTGTGTGTGTGTGTGTGTGTGTGTGTGTGTGTGTGTGTGTGTGTGTGTGTGTGTGTGTGTGCATGCACGCGTGCCTGTGTGTGTGTGTGTGTGTGTGTGTGTGTGTGTGTGTGTGTGTGTGTGTGTGTGCTAGAGACAGTTTATAAGAGGCAGGTTAAGACTGGCCAGGAAGGTATTAGTTTCTGATTGATTCGTTTGGCTCTAATCCACCTCCTAGTGAGAGGTTCAGTTCCATGCGCTCCTTTTTGGAAAACATTTTTAGTAATTTTTTTCACACACACATTTCTTTTTCTATTTGATCTATGAATTTTGAGGGTTTTGTAATCTCATAGTTCTTGACACTTTCCGCCCAAACTTTCAAGAAGTGTCGTAATTAACTGGACAGCAAATCACACAGGTCCTCCTCTATCTACTGTGAAGAACAAGCAAACCTTTATTTTCCAATAATTTCCTCCCTGCATTTTTCCAAAGCGACGACTGGTGCAGGAAAACACAGTCCGACAATCTGAATTGAGCAAAACTTGTGAAGTGTAAAATGCAGGCTGTATTCATCTCATTTTGACGTGCTTTTACTGGGAGCAATTAGTAAGCAGGGAGGGAGAAAAAGAGGGATGGTGAGAAGAAGACAGCAATTAGGATTAATTATCTGGTGTTCATGTGTGCATACGGAAGTGTCGCATATCCATTAGATTTAATTTGTGCAGCAGCCTCCAGTCCTCTTTTGTGGAGTGTGTTGTGTTTCGAAGGAGCTGTGTAGGCGTGAATAGTACGTTATTTAAGCAAGTTTTAACATCCACACATCTGAATAATTGTGTTTGTTCATGTCTAAAGTAAAAGTAAATCAATATACAGTATTTTAGAAAATGCTGTATACAACTAAATATGTTTCTCAAATACATTTTGATATGCCACTAGTGACACAATGTACCATTTTGAAATTGCTTGTTTTGTGAAATCAACAGTCCAAACCCCGACAGTAAATTTCTATCCGATGATACCTCACACACGTCACAGCTAATCAGTGTATAAATGTTTTCCTTTTTTTTTTGGAACAGTAGTCGAGTTGATTAGATCCAATTTCTTGCGGACATTCAAAGAGCTGAGGATTGCATATGATTCCACCTGGACAGATAATTATGTCTAAATTGCATTTTGAATGTGCAGTGTGTGAAAAAAAAACTGATGGAGAGAATGAGCATGGATGGCGCGAAGGGAGAGGATAAAATTGGAGAATCGGATATAATTTAGAAATTCTCACTGACAACTTCATCTCTGTGGAGAACGAGGGAGAGAGGAGGTGAGAGGGAGAGATGCTAACGAACGGAGTGAGCAACAATGTCTGACAGAGAGCATGGCATCTGCCTGATTGACAGCTGAGGACCGGGATTGTGTGTGTGTGTGTGTGTGTGTGTGTGTGTGCGTGTGTGTGTACTTTTACAACTATTTTTGTGAGAACCCTTTTTAGTTTCAGACATTTTTGGAAAGTAAGGACATTTTGGCTTTGGGACAGGCCTTTAAGGGCTGCTTGAGGGTTCAGGTTCGAATAAGGTTTAGGTAAGGGTTAGTGTAAGGGTTGAGGTTAGGCAATTAGGTCTGATGGTTAGTGTTAGGGTAAAGGGCTAGGGAATTCATTATGTCAATGGGTGTCCTCACAAAGATAGAAGTACAAGGATGTGTGTGGTCTAGAGGAAGGTTGTGACACAGACGCCTTTTTTTAAGATTCAAACAAGGTTTTCTTTCCGAGAATACTAATAGGAAAGGTACAACAAAGAAGCGAAGAAAAGTGAAAAAAGAAAGAGAGCCGAACGTGACCCCAAGAAGCCCTCACTGGAGATGGAACGGTACATAGAAAATAAAGGGGCAGCCTAATTAGGGAAAATCTGGCCTGAAAGCCTGACTAAACTGAAACGAACAGGCATAATCAGCAGCATGCGGAAGTAACATTTAAGTCACCAATTTGTTTCATTTTGATTGTCCCTAACGTCACACTACTTCACACAAAATCAATAATGTAAAATGTAAGAGCGCCACTTGAACATTGAACCCCAAACCTTCAGTGGCAAAATAACAAAACAGTTGTGTTGTAAATTGTGCGGCTCTGGCAATGTTTGTTACTTGGTTAATTAACATCGATTTTATTAAGTAAAACTGAACATTCAGCTGAGATTCAAATAATTTACATAAACAAACTGCTATTGATTAAACGGTAAAATGACTTTAACATTATTCTCTGTTACCCAAGATGCAAAACAGCTTCCATTACTGTTTTTTTAAGTGTGTGTTTAGGCACTTTTTAATCATACTTATTTTGATTAGTTAACAGTGTATTGGAAATAAATACTGGGGATGTTTGTCTTTATTGCAGTATTTAGGGGGGAAACTGAAGGATAATTACTCTATATAGCTACAATGTATCCACCCAAACAGATTTTCTTTACATTGATACCCCGCTGGTTTGCCAGATGACTGTGTTCCCAATTTGCATTAAGCATATATCTGCTGACTTAATGTTCTTGCCATAGATTATCTCATGATTGGCCATCATTTGTATTAAATTGGATCTTTTCAAAGAAAATTCAGACAAAAGTTTGTAATTATTCATTAACCTCTTGATAAGTGATTCTGATGATAATCGTTAACATTTTCCCAGTTATTTTCCTTCAGCTTGACTGGCAGTATTATATAAAACATAGCCCATTTGCTGCTCTCCGAGATGCGCGGCAATTAAAGAACAGTATTTCTCCCTTTCATGAAGTAGGTCACGGCTAATTGCATTTGACGACGAAGCGCGCTTACATACTGCGGCAGAAATTACATGCCCGGCCTGTCACAACAGCCGTATTAATAAACATTAAGAAAAAAAATGTCTTTCGGATGTCTTTGGACGGCACATACTAAACATCTGTTTGGCTATTAACCAATTTAAAGTGCAGGTAATGCTTTCTTAAGTGTACAACTTTGCATATTGTGGAAAATGAACAGCAATAAAAGTCATTTATTTAGGGACTCACTTAATATTTCCCCCTTTTTGAATTAATAACACGGCTCATTTGATTTAATTTAAATGTTCTGTTTAACAAAGCAGTGTGTTGCAGTATGGCGTGATTAAAAAAAGGTCATTATGTGCAGTGTGGTAATTGAGCCATTAACAAATAGGGAATCTTCTTTCATGAATGCCTGCTAGCTAAGCACACATCAGCTATAGTTTCACGATTTATTGTTTTCTTACTCTAAAGTCTAAACGGAACACGGTTGCAAACAGGGTTTTAGCTTGCAGGCAATGGAAATAAATGGTAATGTGGTCAAATGTATTAAATCCTGTACTTCGATTATGAAAATGAGTTTGAGTCTGAAGCGATATCAGGAGCTCTTTGCTTCTAATGAATCACCGGATCAGGTGATAAATTAGGCTGTGCTTCTCCTGGATGTCTTTTCTTCTTTTTCGATTCCTTTTATTTAACCAGGTAAATATTTCATTGAGATTAAAGTCTCTATTTTCAAGAGAAATCTGGCCAAGAAACTTTAAATCATTGTTGCAACTAGGATACCATACAAACAACCTCCACGGACAAAGACAAATGTAACACACTGCACAGGAGCATGGAAATGGCCATTATCCTAATGAAGTAAAAGCAATAGATAATGAGCTAAAGTGTTGACCAAGGGTGTTCATTTATAGGCTCTTTAAGATTTACTTGAAGTCCCCAAGAGTAATAACCTCTGACGATTTAAAGTCCCCCATTACATTCTTAATGTTAATTATCCTCTAACTTTGGGAAACCAAAATCTGTAAAACTTTGTGGGAGTGCAGGCCATATACGCTTTGATTTCTATACATATGTGCAAAATTCACTGAGGAACCAGTCCAAGAAGAGACAACAGCAATCCAATCCAAAAGTAAGTCAACTCAAAAACTATTGTATCTACATATCTACATAATAAATAAAAGAAAATCATAATTAGCTACACCGCTAAGTTTGTTGTTTTGAGTCATTGTGTGGACGTATAGTGTGTCTGCCTGTCTATCTGTCTGCCTGTCACACATCTATTGTACCTCTCTACCCATTGCCAGATGTGTTTTCAGAGAAATGGCTCTCTGTGTCATTCTGTTGTTTGTTCTCTGACAACTGTCCTATTGTAATCGTCCAACATAAGTGATGGCGATGGCGGGAAATTGATAGCGAGCAGCAGGTGGCTGTATACATGGCTCCATTATTTGATTTTTGACCCGTAGAACAACATAATGGTACAACATAATGGTACCTGGTCGGTTTCCAGGCAGCGTTTCAAAAAGCCCTCTCGGCTCAGCTCTCTCAAAGAGATCGTCAGCGAAAGACATCAAAGACAGGCTTTACACAGAGGCATTGTCGAGATGTGCTTGCTCACTTCTAAAGACTCATGACTCATTGCTCAGTTGGGCTTTAACAGGAAACACACAAAAACACCCACAGTAGCACAGCCAGGATTCATGGAAACCATTCGACCAAAAAAATTAAAAATAAAAGCACAAGGTTTTGTTGTCATTCTCTCGGAATCGAAAAGCAGCCGTAGGGCTTCTTTTATGAATACAGACTGAATGTCATGGGTACACACACTCTTCTGGGCAATGAAATACATTCAATGTCCTTTGGGTTTAAGAAACCCCCCCTGGGCTTTATTACGTTTTGACGAAAAAGAAGACAACAAATAAAGATAGTTAAAGAGTATGGTATAGAGTAACACGTTTTGGTCTTGTTGGTGGTTTTAAAAACGTTGAGGTCTTCTGCTTTCTCTCGTTCCCCTTACTACCTCTTTTTCACATTCTTCACTATGCTTCAATCCCATTGCGTACTAGTGTTTTGAATAACTAGTCCTTGTCAAAATTCGATTTCCCCTTCAACACATAATGTCACATGATATATTACAATTTCTGTTAGCTAAAACGTCAGCTAATTGAATAAAGTCTTCAGATGATATCCATCATTCTGTGTTGCTCATATCGAGTTTCAGCTTGCATCTAGTTTATATTTGCCGATGGTTTTCAGTTAATAATGTTACCAAGTTTTGTATTAACTGAAAACCAACATTAATTAAGGTTGTGGTCTTCTGCTAATGAGCAGTGGATATCTGTGTACCTCACCTGTTCAAATTACCACCTCAGCTATAAAGTGGCACGGAAACATGAATTCTGTTAAAGCAATCACATCCAGTAATATATAAGGATTCATATTTATGAAAATCATCAGCATCTTTGATCCAATATTATGAGTACTTGCATGTTGGATTAGAATTGGCTTGGAAAGTTGCATTTTTCGCAGCTGGCCCGATCTGCCATGCATCTGTGTACTGCCGGATGTGCTGACTAATTAGCCATTAAACTCATCAATGTGTCGCATCATTAATTGAAAGCAAACCACGAGGCATTTAGCAGGGTGGAGTATTTGTGTGTGCAACAATCAACATATTGATCAATGTGTTTTGATATGGGACAGCTTGGTCGAGCAGCTTCATAATTTCCTGATGAGTAATGCATCTGCTTCCTGTGAAGAAATGGATGTTCCCACAAGGAAAATATTCTGGTTCCTTTAACTTCAACCATTGAGGTTAAACTCAACCAATGAGATACTATATATATTTTTCCATGTATGTGAATCAATCCTATAGAAGAAACTCCTGCACACTGCTTCGTTTCTTTCTTATAGTGTGTGGGAGAAAGGCAATCTGGAATCCGTTGACACATCTGTTGACCAAAACTGTTGGCCTTTCTTTAAAAGAATTATCAGCAAGAAACGTGACAGTGAGCGGGAGTTTCTACTATAATAATTTATAGGTTTTATATAGCGCTTTATTGCCCAGGCACTCAAATCACTGATGGTTATCACTGATGGAAGCGTGGCTGCCATTCAGCGCCAACGGCCCCTCCGACCACCACCTCAGACATACAGCAATCATACACATTCACACAAGGCAAGGTGGGTGAAGTGTCTTGCCCAAGGACACAACAACCATGACACAGTTGGCCGGGCGGAGATCGAACCGCCAACCCTTGGATCGTTGGCCAACCCGCTTAACCACCTGAGCCACAGTCGCCCCAAATACTATAGTTTTTGAAGCATCTTCCTCCAAATCACCTGCCATTAACTCAGGGGTCCAGAGATCTTTTTAGAATATTTTAAGGATGTGTATCAATCCTAGAATTGTAGCCTTCACAATGATTTCATTGTGTGCCCAGGTAAGCTGCACACACACAGGGTAAGCCAACTAACCTGAACTGTACGTGTTTTCAGGGGTTTATGTTCTACATGATGGGCCTCACCTTTTTCCTTGTGATGTGGAGTGTTCAACCAGCCAAACTGTGCACAACTCACACAGCTTCTCACTGTGTTGCTCTGAAGGCTCCCCCACTGCTCCTCAACTCTCTCTACTGACCCCAAAAACACAGATAGTATCCCCACCTGCAGAAGATCAAGCACCGGATCTCTCCACACTGTGCAGCCTTAAAGATTAGGAGTTATAGATAAGATAAGAGCATTTGATGTATTTACTGGTCTGCAGCATTTTGCTGTACTAAGAAGGGAAGAGTGCAACATATCAATAGAGGCGCTGGTAGCTACAGTATATCAGATAGATTCAAATCTAAAATATACTGTACATCTTCCAAAAAAATAAACAAGGTTAGCTGTAAGGATATTAAGGCGCTCATATTCCAAGATGCCACTTGGTAAGGATGGAAGTTGCTCATGGTTGCCAGCACGTTACAATCTGTTTGAATTGTCCGCCAGTGAAATTCAAACGGCAACAATATTACAGAAAAAAACACAAGACACACACAATTCAAAAAGCTTGAGACAGACACACACACACACACACACACACACACACACACACACAGTTCCAATAGTTCCTTGCTGCTCACTTGCCTGCTGTCAGTAGTGCAGAGCAGCTGAAGGTGGATCAGGTGTTGGATCAGGGCAGTGGAGAGCAGAGCAGAGGCCAACACAAGGGCTTCTCACACACAGATCCCTCATTCGTCTTGACAAGCCATGGCACTCTGAGCAGCGGCGCAAACAGCCTGTTCACACGCCTCAGATATTGCGCCCTTCAGTGGCCCTGCACACACACACACACACACACACACACACACACACACACACACACACACACACACACACACACACACACACACACACACACACACACACACACACACACACACACACACACACACGCATACACATATCACACAATGTCAAGGGTACATACAGGAAAATAACTCCTTCCAGCAACACCTGCTTCATATCCACATGTCCAACATTGTGTGCAACTTTCTTTGCATTCATACTACATTTGATAAAAGATTGAATGGGATTTTGTGTGTGGTTATAATTGTCTCATTATGTAGATTCCCACATTGAAATTCTGACCAATTGTAAAGCAGTTCAGGAACTACATTATTGCTCGTGCCCCAGACAGATCTGATCAATGCATGACAAGAACAAACTTTATGGTTCATGCCGCTGCATTTTGGTTGACTTCACCAACTCTTCAGAGCAGAGGAAACGATAGGTGTGAAAGAGAAAGTGAACCGAACCTGTTAAAAAATTAAAACATGTTTAATTTTCGCATCTGGTGTGAACCAATGAAGCAAACTATAGGCAGACTATCAGGGGTGAAGCCGCCCTGAATCAAAAATGGAGCAAAGCAACAGTGAAATTACTGTCAAAACGAATAATCCTTATAAAGTATAAGTTAACCCAATTCTTGTTCCTTATTAAGCATGGATGAGCTCTGGATTCACTCGTGCCCATGCTATTATCAGGCAACAATAAATTATGCATTTCATCACTCTATTCAAATGATTCAAAATAACAGTGATTGATTCTGTGACTTGTTGTGACATTTTTTGTTATCATCAGTCTGCAGAAGGATTAGGCTTTTTTTCTGAACTATATTTGGTCCTTATAGTTAGATGGATAGAGGTTTGGACATGCCAGGTTCTATTTAATGACTTTTCATTTAATAAAAGTCCTTAGAGGGACACATTTTAGCCAGGTCGGAACTTCATATACGGAGTGTTAAATTTCATCCTTGACCTTAGAAATAATACCTTATATTCTAAACTCAATGTCCATTATAGCACTCCACTGGGATTTTCAACTATGTTGCATGGCTTTTCAGCAGTCAATACTATGCCATCTTTATATCTCTATGCAAAGCGGAGCTCCATCCCCTGACATAGACTGTGATGTGTGGTGTTGAAAAAACATACAAGCTGAGAGTATTGTTTTCTTTCAAGCTATACAGGAATTGTAAAAAAAAAAGACTAACAATGCTAACTGCTAAGCATCAGAATAATATCATGCTAAACATAATGATTTTAAGTATGTACACATTTTCATCTACCTTCAACCTCACTAGTTCAGTGCCCGACAGACAAACATCAGAAAGAGATCATTCACTGAGTTTCAAGCTTTTTCTTTAATGAGGTTCACACACACATATATATTTGCCTTTGATGTTGCATATTGAGATGACCTCATATATGAAGTAACTTTTGAGCAAAAGTCAAATGTTTCCGCTTCTGGCTGTCTAAAGTGTCCCAACATGTCTTAGAAAGTGATTTAGTATTAATGTCTTAAAAAGTCAACATCGAAGAAGTTTCATCAGAGGGTTTGATGAATTCTAATGTAAAAAAAAAACTGTTGATTAAGTTAGTTAAGTGCCTGGGATCATTACAATAGAGAATTAGACACATACTGTATTATAAAAACTTGAATAAACTGGTCCATATATTTGACAGTACCAAAGTAACACTTTTAATTGAATATCAATAGTCACAAACCAAATCCAAAACTCTTTAGTTTTTACATCTCAACAATTAATTAAAATATCCTATAAAAAACCCATGAGATCCACAGCAGTATTATATACTGTATGCGCCCGTTCAAGCGTTTAAAAATAAACCCCTGTGGTCCCAGATTTCCAGCATACAATTTAGACTGGAATGATAACATGTGAAAGAGAATGTTGAAGGAACAACCCTCTCTTGAAAACCATTAACATTAGGCATATTAACTCTCACATGCCATGTAGAAAGAAAGCAAAACAAAAGAGAAAGTGTGTGTGTGTGTGTGTGAGAGACAGAGAGAGAGAGAGAGAGAGAGAGAGAGAGAGAGAGAGAGAGAGAGAGAGAGAGAGAGAGAGAGAGAGAGAGAGAGAGAGAGACCATAATAAACCAGTGGCCTAAAAGTGCACTTGGATTTACTATTAAATGAAATATCCACACAGACCAAAGTAGGGCATTCATCTTACAAAACCTCTTCAAATGCTTTCCAAAGACTGTAGTGGGAAGACTTACCAAAAGCAATCCTTAACCCCAACCCTAACAGTCTGTTTATATACTGCTGAATAGTTTTTCCTAATAGGTTTTGGAATCCAGATGGCTTGACTGTTACATGAACATATCCTTATCCGCCTCCACGCTGTGATATTTCCTTTCATGTTCACTCAATTATATTCTTGGCACAACATTGTAATATCTACATTGTGTGGTGATAATATGTCAACCGTATTGTATTTTATAAATTGAGTAAAAAAGGGGCCAGCTTACATATTGATTAAAAATAGAGCTATCTTAGCATTCAGTTGAATTTGTGTTTTTGTGCACTTTGACTGGTAAAAGAAAAACAATATAATTTTTGTTTGAGTCTCTACCCACACCTGAGGCAGCAACCATAGTCGTCAAGTTTGTCTCTGGTCTGTTTGATGCTGGACCATTTTAAAGTAGAATACATTGTCTTTTTAAAGCTTTTTTTCACTTTTTTTGCACTGGAAACCGCTGTGTCTGTGGCTTAATCAGCATTGAGAAGAATGGTGGGGAAATAAAACTAAACAATGAGCTAAAAGTCAGGGGGTATTCCAATTACCCAGTCCTCTTACAGTAATGCATTCTCTCTAGTAAACTATCCTGCAAGTAACCCTATTACATTATCACTAAGGCAGTATTTCAGCTTGACCACACACATTTAACCGAATCTGTTCTGCTACACAGCATAAGTGCCCATTTTGCCGAGGCATAAAGCCACAGAACTCATCACTTTAAATATGACAGCACTATTATGATGACAGGGCCAAGATTTGATTTTTATGGCCCTCTCCCCTGCTTAAGTAAATGAGTCTGAACTATAAGTCTTGCATGTGTTTGACACCTCAACCTCTGCATATGTCTGTCATTTAAATCTTGACAGGCTCCCCCATGAACTTTAAAGCCACCTCAATATTGCAACTCACAAAAAGAGAAATCTATTTCAACCAGGAGTCAGGGAGAGAAGAGAGACAGTGTACAGGAGATAGATAGAGACAGTGAAGGAGTCTCAGCGTGTCAAACGCAAATACTATTATACTTGTTATAATTCATTATTATTCCAATGACAGGGGTCTTGGTCTGAAGGTGACTTCATTACATTACAGGTTATTGCCTCATATATCAAACTTGGGTGGCCCCAATTTTTAGGCAGCAGAAGTGTCTGCCTGACTGTGAAATTGACTGCTCTCCATCACGGAGTAATTAGATTATCCTGGTGGTTATGTATAAAACAAGAGCAGACAGAGCTAGCTGCTCTCCTGAGGCTGCCGGGGGACCAGGACAGTGGTATGGTGACGATGGTGCACAGGTGTCTCGTATTACACTGTACGGAAACACATGCTGTATGTTTAGATTATTAGTTCATTGTGTTTTTTATATTGTGGAAAAATCACATTTAATTAAATGTACAGTCAAATGAGCAGCTTTAGCCTTTACCGCTAATTTCCAGCTGTAGTCCCCGGCTGTGTGTGTGTGTGTGTGTATGTGTGTCTGTGAAACTGCATACAGTCATGTTTGGGGACCAATTTAAGACCATAAACCTGTTATTTTTTGACATGGGGAAGGTGTTTTTGGGACAAATTTGAGCAATTGAGCAAGAGTTACGTTTTAAAAAACTCCAGCCCAGTCAGTCAATGTATAAGTGGTTTCTTCTGCAGCCTGAACCTTCGGACCCCAAAATAGCTTAGCTATATGATTTGCTGACGGGATCATCGTAGGTTTCTTATTACATGTTCAGGCTACCATTCAACAACATGTAGCGGCAGCATGATTGCATACAAAAGTTAAAGGAAATACGCAAATATATAGGAACAAATATATAGAAACACATACAGAATGTAGTTATTAGTGTGTATACCTTTGCTACCAACATCTGTTAATTATCTCTGTCTGTACAATGGCTGCCCGAGGTGGAGAAACTGACTGTGAAGACTCTCCAAGAGTCAGATTGGTGCAAATACAGCATCCAATCTGATTGCTTAATTAATTTCCCTAATGAAATTTGTTATGCTGAATTGTTCCTGAAATTGTTTCTGTCTTCAGAGGGAATTTTGGTACGTCTCTCTCAGAAACTTGCCATACACCTATTAACATATCTTACCCAGGCGTGTAGGCCCAAGGTTGCAATTACATTCCATAGAAAAACAAAGCTATATATAACAGTGGTTTAATAAAGAAAATGTTCAAGTTCTGGACTACTGCTTGTGTACATCTTTGCCAGTTACCAGAGTCTGATAATTCAAAGCTATTTGTGCAAAAATAGAAGCTTGGCCCTACAAGATAAAGGGTTCAGTATAGGCAAACACACACGTTCATACCAAGGCTTCAGATACTGTGTTGTTATCAAAAAGTCACTTTGTTTATCTTGTGGAATACATTAAGGCACTCAGCCACTGGCTTAAACATGCAGCCGTGATTGTTGTCACTTGCCATTAATAAATAACGGCTGATCACTCCACTTGCTCACTGACACTAAATTATATGATGTCTAGGTATCAACAAAGCCATCTGAATTCAAATAGACACCATTCGATGCCACTGTCAATATGTAAACATGCCCAGTGCAAAATGTGAGAATCAGGCCTTTAGCTTCTTGTGGGCTAAGACATTAAAAACATGCACCTGTTCATTTGCATTCCAAGTTATCTTCACTTATCTTTTATTGCTTAAATCCTTTTGTGTCTTAATTAAGCCTTCTTTGCGAGCCTCACTAATCGGTGGACTTTTTTGCGTTATTTGATAATGCCTTTTCAGATACAAACACTTTATAGACGCAAAGTTTAAATTACTTTTCGCACAGCAACTTTATACAACCATATTTCCCCAGAGGAAAGCCCAGCCGTACGTATAGGTTTCTCTTGCGCTGTGTGCAAATGTGTGTATCTGTATTCCTGTGTGTCTATGTCAGAGAGCATGTGTGAGCGTTAGTGAAAATGTATGTGTTGCTGGGCACTCCCAGGGTTTATTTTCCCAAGAAACTCACATTAGGAACATAGGAGCAATACCAGCTATAACTATCTCATGTATTTTGCCGAGATTGCTGCATAATTCAGGCTCGCTGCCTTTGTTCAGCACCACCCATAAAAACAAGATCGTTAACCGGCATACGTTTCCGCTCTCTGCAGATAGAGACATCTTATTTGTAGTGTTTACATGATGTAGAATGTCTGTGTTTTGGTCATTAATTTTTCAGCGCAGTGTCTAAGCTCTCCCGTGCAGCCTTGATCCCCCCCATGCTTCATCGTCTTGGAGCCAGAAGGTAGCGGAGTCATCAGGCGCCTTGCAGTATACTAAAACAGAATCTTTAAAGATGACAGGTGCATGTGTAACGTATGTGCATGCATATATTACAGCACACCTCCGTATGTTGGTGGAATTTAATCCATATGTGTGACAGCTCTGGGTGTAAGATACGAGAAAGAAAACTTTATCAATTCGGGGGATTTGGCATGGATTCAGAATGCTGCACACCTCCAAGATTGTAACCTGGGGCCTATTGCATAAAACTAGGATAAGGGATTAACCTAGGATATTTCGGTTATCCTGGCTTGCGTTAGCCATGATCCGGTTGCATAAAAGCGGAGGGACAGAAGTTACCATGGAGATTTGGATAAACTTATTCTGTTGCCTGATTGGCTCAGTCAGCTGTCACTCCGATCTGAAATCAAGGTGTTTAACAGTTATTCCATGATATTTTGTGTATTGCTTTATTTTCATTAGCCTGTTTTAAGGTACCACATAAAAGACTGCATTGTCATTTAGTTAAATAGTTATTTTTTATTTATTTAACCTGAACCATTTATAATTAACTTAATTATAATTAGATTAAGATGCAATGATATAAATTATAATAATTGATGTTCAATATTGCAGGCTATATTTATACAATTGATTATCGATGGCAGATGACGTTGCAAGCGTGGGTCAAATAAATTCACTTTGTACTTATCACTATATCGAGGTGCATCTAAAACAAAATTCAATATCAATGAAAAATTCCTTTTTTCTGTAATTGAATTCAAAAAGTGAAACTTAAATACATTCTAGAAATAATTAATTACACATGGAGTGAAATTAATCTAGAATAAACATACTTTTCAGAAGGTCGACATTTCTGTATTATAAATCCTTTTTCTGATTGGTTGTATGTAACATTCTAATATTTTGAGATACTGGATTTTTTATTGCATGATCAATCAATCATCCAAAAAAAAGGCCTGACATATTTCACTTTGTGTAATGAATGTATGAAAGTTTCACTTTTTGAATGGACTTTCCATGATATTACATTTTTTAGATGCACCTGCAGACTGCTCACTGTCAACTATTTTATCATAAAACAATGCAGGGAGATCAAGAATAGTTGGCAGAGAATACATCTGGTGTATGAAATTAACTGCCCCCTCACTTACGGTTTAAACTAGCAAGGCATTGTGGGAAAATGGGCCGTCTTTTCCATTTTTCCATCAGTAAATCTTTGGGTCTACTTCTGAAAGCTGTGAGCTTTATCAATCATCCTGGATGTCTTTATTCCACTTTTATGCAATAGGCCCCTGATCCCTCAAGCTGTGTATTCCCGCTAACAGACAACAACAACAACAACAACAACAACAACAATTGTCCTTCATACACATTTTTATCTATTCTTTCTGTGGGCATCACAATTTGAAACAAATCCAGTCCACTTAGTTGAAAGTGGTTAACATTGAAGAATTGTTGAATTCAATTATTTCTAGTAACTCAGGTGAAGCACAGGTGTGAATTAATTACATTGATTGCCCAGAAGAAACTTGTAACATTAACGATGGCCCAGCTATAACTACACTCAACAAAAATATAAACGCAACACTTTTGTTTTTGCTCCCATTTTTCATGAGATGGACTTAAAGATCTAACATTCTTTCCAGATACACAATTGTACCATTTCTCTCAAACATTGTTCACAAATCTGTCTAAATGTGTGATAGTGAGCACTTCTGCTTTGCTGAGATAATCCATCCCACCTCACAGGTGTGCCACATCAAGATGCTGATCTGACATCATGATTAGTGCACAGGTGTGCCTTAGACTGTCCACAATAAAAGGACACTCTGAAATGTGCATTGTTTTGCTTTATTGGGGGTCTGGGGACTCAGAACCAGTCAGTATCTGGTGTGACCACCATTTGCCTCATGCAGTGCAACACATCTTCTTCGCATAGAGTTTATCAGATTGTCAATTGTGGCCTGTGGAATGTTGGTCCACTCCTCTTCAATGGCTGTGCGAAGTTGCTGGAGACGGCTTATGGTGGAGAAATGAACATTCAATGCACGAGCAACAGATCTGGTTGACATTCCTGCTGTCAGCATGCCAATTGCACGCTCCCTCAATGCTTGTGGTATCTGTGGCATTTTGCTGTGAGACAAAACTGCACATTTCAGGGTGGCCTTTTATTGTGGACAGTCTAAGGCACACCTGTGCACTAATCATGATGTCAGATCAGCATCTTGATGTGGCACACCTGTGAGGTGGGATGGATTATCTCAGCAAAGCAGAAGTGCTCACTATCACACATTTAGACAGATGTGTGAACAATGTTTGAGAGAAATGGTACAATTGTGTATCTGTAATGAATTTTAGATCTTTAAGTCCATCTCATGAAACATGGGAGCAAAAACAAAAGTGTTGCGTTTATATTTTTGTTGAGTGTAGTTACATTAATCATGGCTTCTATGTCCAAGTAAGCCATGTTGTAAGTGGGTCGTTAACCCAAAATACTAGCACCCTTGTACGGTAATGACCATCATGATGCTACTTGTAATTGTTTAGAACTGAACCTATCAACACAATATTTTTGGTTTTCCCTAAAATATCCGCTCTTGGCTACTTGTTCATCAAACACTGTGGTCTAAATATTTGAGTATGTTGATGCTTACTTGAACAACACAACTTTGCACAACTCCTCCTTTTTAGTGTTAAAATCATGCTCTGTGTACATCTAGCCATTCACCTGGGCCTACTGCCATCGGTTTGGCTTCATTATAAAAACACAGTCACATTACCTTCTGCTTTGCAAGAAAACATTAACCTTGAACATAAAAGTGGGTTTGAAAAATGACTTGCACCGGAATGCAATATGCAGGAGACAAGGCAATCAGAAAACACGATAACTTCTGGCATACGCGTTGGCTTAATCTTTTTCCATAATATATAGAGCTGATTTTACTACATTAAAGGGATAGTTTTGAATTTTGGACACACTTGATTCCCAAGTTAGCCTAAGTGTTCTTTATCATTGGAGACAGTTTTCAACACATTTCATTCAGTCCTTCTGGTTGCAGAGTTTGCTCGTGCTAGGCTAGCGCACATGATTGGGGTCTAATTAGCCTGCTACTAAAACAGTCTTACCCACTCCACAGTACACCCGAGGCTTATCAATTATAACGCTAGACTATCGATGTAAATGTCTGTGTTGATAGAATAATGTTAGAAATAAAACCAACCTCGCATCGCATGAATCATCGCATTTTGAGGGACTACTTTCTCAGCAGCAGCGGAATTTTACTTTGCTCCGGCTAGTTGTGTAACCGAATCACTACAACAAAAAGTAAACAGAGCAGCGTGGGACAGAAGCGGAAACGAAGGACTAGGCAACACGGTGGTTCAGTGTGCATTTAGGAATTGTAAAAATAAACCCTATTTCCACCAATTCCCAGTGGCTTGTTGCTGCTGGTTTGGACATAAAAGAGTATTTGTAACGATCATTTCAGACCGGATGACTTCGAGAAACCCCCGCAATCTAAAGAGCAATAAATCACTGAAAACGAAAGCGGTGCCATGCGTCTTTTCAGATGCACCAACAGCCACTGATGAACAGGTAATAACTTTTGGTAGGCTACACTAGCTAATAAAGCTGGCGCCTTTCATAATGTTAGCCTACTGACAGATTGATGACAACGTTAGTGGAGATTAGTGTTTCATACAACAAATTCCTCATAATCGTCTTCAAAAGCAGACGCATCGCTAAGTCCTCCAAACGTGGCCATATCTTGTTAATTGAATAGGCTAATAAAATTCCTTTGTGCACTGTACTCTGCGTCTGTAGCAATGACAGCGGCAGATAAACAAACTATTATAGAGCATGTAACCTAGGTAATATCAGTCGCTACCGAAGCCTACTATCAGGAATATAACGCTGCTGCTGAGACACAGCAAGCCCCTCAAAATGCAATATGCAAGGTTGGTTTTATTTCTAACATTATTCTATCAACACATTTACATCTATAGTCTGGCGTTATAATTGATTGGCCTCGGGTGTACTGTGGAGTTGGTAAGACGAGCAAACTCTGCAACTAGAAGGACTGAATGAAATGTGTTGAAAACTGTCTCCAATGATAAAGAACACTTAGGCTAACTTGGGAATCAGGCCCTATGTCCAAAATTCCAAACTATCCCTTTAAACTAAACGGATTAGGGCTCAATGTTGTCGAAATGGGTTCTCAATTAACGTGTATCTCATGTATCCCACTTTACTTGCACAAATGAGTTTTACATAGTATGCTGTGTAATAGGTTTATGTGGCCTACTTCTATGAAACATATGGCATATGTTCATATACGACTGTCCCACATGACATATGGCGTATGTTTATTCCACATGGGCCATGTCAACACAAACTAGAGTCTTTTTTATCACCTCATTAAACTCAGAAGATTCAATGTTATCAAAATGTATTTTCGATACATGTCTATCCTATGTATGTTCTTACACAAACAAGCACTAAATATTATGCCATGCAATATGTCATGTGTATGTGAGTAAGAGCATGTCAGCTGTGGCCTATCAGAGTTTTCACTTTAGAGGTCAAAAGGCTGTTTTTGTAGTGATGGAGTTTTTTTCTGGATGAAAAGACGGCAGTGTTGTGATGAAATCTATTGACTAGAAACCCAATAGAAGCGTTCATCTTTCCTGATTCATTGGCCTGTTCATCACAATTGGGAAGCCTCTGCACTGATAGGGTCACACTGCCCTATTTATGATATTGGACCCCTCATTCACAAACTATCACACAAATACAAATGTTGATGGCACTTAAAAAATCTATTACAAAATCCTTCTCCCTTTTAGCTTTACTAACGTCGAGGTCCATTGCTGCATATCTAAAAAAAATACAATGATACCTTCAGAGGGTGCCATCATTGTATCGTTTACTCAACCAGACAGTGACAACATTTAACTGTTATATCCCCAATCATGTATTGCTTCCGGCTGTGTTTTTTTGCTGAGCAGTAATTGCATTCCAGTCAAAAGACTTGATTCACTGTACTGAAGCAAGCTAACATGTTCTTCTTCCTCAACAACAACATTGTTCATGTTTCAGTGCTATCTAAAAACGACCCATGCAACAACCATTCCAAATAGGACTTTCGTCAGTATTTTTTCGGAACCTTATGGCCCCTCGAGATTAAAAGGAACCAGTGTTGACATGTGATAGAATTCAGCAAGCGAACAAAAGGTCCAGCCATTCACCCTGATCTTCTCCTTCAGGGATTCTTTTTCCTTTCTTGAGGATACAACAAGGTCATACTACTCCCACCACTACTGAGAGAAAAACCTTTCCATGACCCCAAGAGCTGGCTTTACAGGACACTCTGAAGCAACTAATGGAGACAAATCTCTGGTGAGAACACCAACCATTTCCAGTTATGAAACATTTAAACTCCACAGTGTAGCGCTGAGAATTTCCTTTCATTTCATTACCTTTCTTTCTTGAACTTTTTTTTCTCCCATTTTATTTTCCGTTCAGTGGTATGGCTTCCCGTTCCTGCCAAATTGATTTCTTAAAGAACTTGATTGAAGGACTCAGAGATACAGGAGACCTGTAGGTTAAAGCAGTGAGAAAAAAGAACAACAGTCTGTCTTCATCAAGAGGAAGAGGTGAAGGGCGAGTCAAGGTAACACGGAGCCAGTAGAGCATGATGGGAAGGTGATGTGCTGCTGTTTTCTTTATTTATTTTTCACCCCTACACAAGACAGAGACGTTTATACATTTCACCTTCGGACTCAAACGCACATTCAAGAAAAGAGAAAAGTACAATAAGAATCTATCACCTTGAAGAAAAACTTTAGTTTAGTTTGTGTCATTGTGTATTAGTTGACTTCAGAGTATGAATATGTGCAAGAAAGTGTGACATTTTATTCTATTCACTTTACTCTTACTGCAAGGTGAGGAACTTGGGCAATAGGTGAATGTAAATGAAGTACTGTATATCTCAATTCTTTGTTTTGCTCTTGACATTTATGCTTCCAACTCTCCCCCCCCTTTCTTTTTTGGTGTCATCAGATGGTAGCCGATGTGATATATTTTAAAGGTCTCCGGTCAGTTCGCTCCACTTACTCTCTGTCTCAGCAACAAAATTAGTGAGACAGTGAAGGCTCCGGCATGATTTAACTCGAGGCCAGCGAGGGCTCATGTGGGTCCCACACCCTCGTAACTTAACGATCTATAAAACCAATTGATGAACTTTTGAAGTGGCGAACGGAGGATTCACGGCTGAACGGTCCAGAGGCATAAAAGTGACTACAATGACATTTTATAATGTATTCAAGTGTATAAATCCAATGAAAGTATTTCAAAATCACTTCACTTATGCCGGCACTTCTTCAAGTAATAGTCCATGACAGTTTCCTATAAATCAAATGGTGTTTGTAAAACCTTTTTTTAAAGATTGATACAGCTTTTGCCATTATTTGCCATTTGATATTTGACAGAAAATATGCAACTCGGTTAGCTCTCCAGCATTAGTCCTAGCTCGGCTAACCACGATTACCTTTGTATGACGCAGCGATCTCTTTAAAGTCTCCCCAATACACGTGTGGAACTGACGGATTCAAGATCAAAAGGAATCATCCGAATGAATTAACTTTAAATCATTTCCTCTTCTGTTTTTTTATCAAAGTGGGAAACCATTATAACCACCAGACATCCGTTGGTTTTTCATTTGGATTTCAACCCACTCACTGTCATTTTAGTTATTCTCTAGGAATGATGAGGATTAACAATCCACAGCCCCAGAAAACCATGTGTTATTAATGGCGGATGCTTAGGGAGACAAAACAGAGCTGAAAAAGGGGCCTTCCCGCCTGTATTCATGAGTGCTGCTTTATCTGTACGGAAAACACAGATAAAGGCCTTATAACATTAAAGCCCTGTGAAAGACAAATTGTTGCTATATATACACATTCCCCACTAGAGAGCAAAATAACTAAATAAGCAAAACAGAAAAACTATATCTGAAGAAACTCTAAAATAGCACCCTGTGTGCTGCAGTTTTAGAGGTGAGAGGGAGGCGGTGCAACACAGCTCTTATAGTCAGTTATCAAACGGTCACACCCTCAATGACATCCAATGTTTCCATTGCCTTTAAGTGTGACTCCTTTTCAATTTCTTGATGGAATCCGGTTGGCAAAGCTCTATGTGAAAACTAGACACTTCTGAATCATCACTTTTGCAAAAAAACTTAATCACCGATCTTCAATGTACACACTCCATCCATCCATTAACTTCTCGCGGCTGACAGCGCTGCCATACTGTTAGGAAAAAACATTTGTGGGAAGCAAATTAGGCCTTTTAGGAAAATCACAAATGCCACTTTTTGGGTCTCTTTTGTCTTGTTTGATTGACAGAAACCGGAGTGTTACAACAGACCTCAAATCATGCAAAGTAAATCAACTTGCGCTGAAGCTAAACGTCATGGGCAGACAACCACGCCAGCATCTATCCAGACCAAAGTAACAATCACAGCTATGTTTACATGAGGTTGAATGTGCTAAAGCTGAGCAGCTATTTAGCTATCTTACCTGCTATAACTGTTCAACAAGCTAACGCAGAAGAAGTTGTGTGCTCAGGTTTGTAAGATATCACACTATAGCATCTAATGTCAAAGTTTGCAGCTCCTCCTGTGGGTCCAGGCTGCTGATTGATTCAGTGTGACCAGCTCTGCCTTCGATAAAGTGACGTTACTGCTTCATGCAATATTGAATGGGCTTTATTAAAATTGGGCCTATACATTGGAATATATAGGCCTTATTTGAATATATATGGATATGTTAAAAAATAAGGCCTATATCAGAATCAGAATACCAAATGGTATCATACGGAATGAATGAAAAACTAGGGTGTCCAATCATGAAATCAAGACATAGTTTGGTTTCAGATTTTTTTCTTGAAGCAGACATATACGCTGTAGTACAAAGATAATGCTATTAAGTATGAGTTGGACTTTATCATAGCATGATCTAGACGCACTCATTTACAAGCAAGAGTGTGTCTTCAAATACATCATTATGTTACTTCTTTACATGTTTGGGGGTAATCACACCTATTCTTTGATGTGAAATGTCCACCTTATTTGCATCATTTTGAGTGGCTTTAACTTTTAACCCCAGCCTTTTTTCTCACATGTTATGCCTGTCATCCCACAACGCCTTGAGAAGCCATCTCCTCACAAAGGGGGACGGGGCTATTCAGCTTTACACTGTAATCCACTTTGTCAGTTGTGTCCCTGCAGCAACATCCCTTCTTCCCCCGCATCTGCTTTGCCACATCAAGCTCCATTAAACAAAAATATAGCTAAATAAAAAATATTATTTTCTCTCTGCCATATCCCCAGGTAAAAGGTGTCACACATAGTTCAAAACTATGACTTCTTTTCTTGAGTCTCATTTTCCATACTTTCATAATTTTTTCCCCCTGCACTTTCATGGAGATAGCACGGCCACCATTAAGTGATGGAAGAAGAGAGAGGGATGGAGATGGAGAAAGTGTGGGGGAAAAAAAGGGAGAATACCAAAGTGGGTGTAGACATGGAAGAATGTAAAGCAGGCAGATATCGAGGGGTGTTAGGAGGGGATGTAATTTAGATAAAAATACATTTGAGCTGGAGTGGGTTTGAGACTCGGAAGCTATAATTTTCTGCATGAATCGGTTTGGCTCGTCATAGCTGTCGGGGGAAATGTGTCTGTAGCATTGTGCGAGCGCATGTGTGTGTGATATGATAAACATGTAGGGCTGCAGCTGCTACTGCTGCTTCCAGCCTCCCTACCAATGTTCCCCCATCACCTCTTGCGGCAGGTTCTCTTTGGAATCTCACTGTGCAAAGTGAGCTCACACACTCACAAACTCACACACAAACGTATGCGCACGCTGTGTATAAGTGATTACATCGGGTTTCTCCCCCTCCAGCGCTGTGCGTCTCCTGAAAGCAGGAGGAGATTTGATTAATTTGCCGGCTTCTTTTGAGGATATCATCCAGGGTTGGCTGGCAGAGGAGACAGGGCTTTGGGCATGTGTTTACTCAATTCTTTGGTCTGTTTAACCCCAGTTAGGAAGGTGGTGTATTAATCTGCATTGCTGACTTTGTGGAGATCCGTGAAAAAGTGCTATTTGACTGTGAATAGGAATGGCCGCTGTAGGAGATCACTTAGACTCAGATTCCATTTATTGCAGCTGTATACCTTTGTGTCAGGGTATTAGGGAGGCTCTGATGTCTGAGGATGGCCACACGGCTGCAGAGATACAACTGAGTTGACAAGAACTGTGTTTGCTCTTGTGCTGAGTGTGCTTTGTACATGCTTGGTTGACATGTCAAGCTCATCACTTTGTCACTGTACAGCCAAACACATTGCAATCAGTACAGGATTTTTAATATAGTCTACATTAAAAATGGTAAGCTGTGATTGGTGGGCTCCAGCAATGTTTTCTGCCATGTCACGCGGCCAAGTAGTGTCAGGAATTTATGACTTGATAACATGATGTCACACAGACAAAAAGGATACAACATTATATGCGGATTTGTTGCGTTGCTCTATCCTCCTTCATTCAAGTCAATCTATAAGATGAATAAGCTACTTAACCCAATCAAATTATAATCAGCATCTTTGAAGCAGCACTATAATAAATAAAAACGTTGGTCACGCTTTCATTACAGACAAAATAAAGTAATTGCTAAGAAACCAGTTTAAATACACTTTGAATGGACATACAAAAGCATCCTAGGATAATCACGTTATACCGTCACTAAGGCCATCATCTGTGTCACCTGGTTTCCAACCTTTTAGTTGTGTTTGATTCGGTAAAGTAGATTTTACACCATGTCTTCACACCAAGCACAACGTGTGCAGTATTTAGCCAGAGTAGCATCTTCAGTCCTTTTGTGTACAGGATGCATTTAGGGACTGTTTTTAGTATACAGTAGGTCACCTGTGTTTTGGCAACTTAACACACAACCACTGTGTTTATCTGCATAGAACATTTAAAAAAGACTTCATGTAAACATATATGCTTCGGTTGTGTTCATTTATGTGATGTCATTTTTGTGACACACAAAGTATAACATGGCCAATGTAGCTTGGACTGATACAAAAAACAAAAAAAAAAACGCCTCTTATAATAGTGTTTTCATCTATTGGTGGTAAACTGAAAGTTAATTCCATTGTATTTCTATCCAATAAATGACCAAAAACACAAGAAGCTGTGTAAACTCAGTTAAATGGAACAATTCTAGATCACCAAACAAGATTGGCAACAGTCTCAAAACGCTACCTCCATTACGTTCCCCCCCGAAGGCACACAATATTTTCCTTCTTTGATCATTTTCCCAACAGTTTTCTCCCAATAGAACCGGCATTTCCTGCCTGCGTCCCTCTAAATAGATCAGAGGAGCTGAGACAAATCCTTTTGAATTGAAGAGCTCTTCACAAACACTTTTTAAACATCACCATTTATACAGATCGTGCCCAGACCAGCGGCGCAGAAATTGGATGTATATGAGAATAAATAATAGATCGGCAAAATTTGTTTTCAATAGGGTAAACAAACTCTGTCAGCACAACGCGTGACCCCACAGTGGCCCCCCTGGTGTGCAGCAAAACTATTTAAATTAAACAAGAACCACGACTGCAGACACATTCACAGACACGATTACACACTCACACACACAGACTGTAAAAATTCAGACATACACGATCTTGACAGAATGAAAACCACCATGGGGGTTTTAGCCCAGACACCAAGACATAAACAGTCTCATTTAGGCTCGGGCACTACGTCCAGGCAATGCTAAAGCTACCAGACAACAGATAAACAAAGGCAAATTAAAAGTGAGAGCCCTTCGCTGACACTAAATACTCCATAAAACCTCCCAAAGGCAACCTCTAACACCTTCAATGATGATATGGCACTCGGACCAAAAACGTCAGGGGCCGGAGAACAAGCGGAAGAGATAGAGAAATTGTTGGGAGGATTGGGATGGAATCGTGAGTGCCACTTTAGAAAGGAGCGATGAAGTAAAAATAAAGTGTGGAAAGCAGATCAAAACGAGTGGTGACAAGCAGACAACTAAAACACGTCAACCCAGCAACCACTAGCACTAGGACACCCGTCAGCAGTCATTTACTCAGATGTTTCACAGATAATTTTTTTCCACGTAGGCCTACTGTTTAGCTGTTTGCATGTGATGCATCATTCTTGCAGTAACTCGTTGTGGCTTCCAATTAAGGCTCAGCCAAGTCCAAAGCAGAAAAAGCTGTTGTTATGCTAACATCTCCCAACATTTTAAAAGTAGAATGGATCAAAACACGGGACAAGCCTAAATGACCTCATACAGTCATTTAGCTCATCCAACTGTTGCTGAAGCCGTGAGCTTTTGCAATGTTTTAAATCAAGTGTCACTGGCTGTTGGAGCCATGGACATATAAAGAAATGGACACCGTATTGAAACATGGCGCCCATTCATTCCTATGAAAGCTGGTCATAGGCGCAGAGAAGCAACAAGGAAGCATAATCCAGAAATTCCATACGGCCCAAAGCATGACGTAGCATGGACGTAGCGGCATTATGGACCTATCAAGAAAAAGGGCGGCAAGCGTAGCGGACTGGAGGCGGGTGTCTCGTTCTGTAGCATCTAGCCTGGCGAAAACAAACTGAAAGCCGTTAAAAGCCGTTGGGCTAATAAAACGCTTGAGGTGGCGTTTTGAAATGAGAAAACTTACATTTTAATAGTATATGGTCTAAAGATAAGTATGAGCCTATGATTGATATCCAGAAAAAATGTGCAGAGACACAATCTTGTTTGCCGCTTGTACTGTGTGGACAGGGACATCTGCCTACGGGCCGCATGAAAATAAGCTCCACCCCTTACCATGCAATACCAATGGGTTGGCCACATGTCCATGCTGGCTGCTCGGAGAAGGCAGCATCCTGGGGGCTTGGTTGGAGCACCCCTCATGGCTTTGTCAGCTTAGTCATAGACATAAGGCTCGTTCGACCTCCGTTGTGGCTCGTCTGGAAAGTAGACGAGAGCAGCCGAGTGCAGTCGGGGGAGTGACGAAAAAGCCTGACAGAAGCCGGACAGCTCCGAGTCGGAAGTAGCGTCCTTGTTGCGGATGCAGTTCGTTTTCTAGTTTTATTTTGAAGGCCTATTAGAAACATATTCGCAGGAGAGTCACACATGCTACAACCGATTAGAAGCAAAACACAACACAAAGACGAGTAAACACTTTAAAAGCGAGGGGCATTTTCAAAACAAGAAACGAGATATAATATCCCCATTCCCCACACATCTTTATCTTTCTTGTTACTTTACTAGAAAACCTACTTTTAAGTGATAAAGAATAATTTACAAATCCAAATAAAGGAGGTTTAGTATTTCTCCCTTCACATAACGAATATGATCGGCCTAAATAAAGTTAAAGAAGGTCTAAGAAAAGATCCCTACCTTATTATTATTGTAGAGATGGATATGATGAACTGTATTATGATGTGTAACAAACAAACTACTTGTTGTAGTTTTGGTCTGGCTTTGCGACACTACATGTAAAATACAATTCCCAGACCATTTAGATCACTGGAAATAAGCCTATGATTTAATCTTAATGGTATAAAAATCACTTCACCAAGATCTTATGTGACTCAAGTTTGTGTTCACTTTTAAATAAATCTATACAGGAGAGTTACACATCCAAATTATTTCTATGTCAAGGGTTCAGATCAGTGGAGGTTTAACTCTGATTAAGTAGCCTACATTTCTGCATAAATGCATACTGTGGCGGCCTAATGATTAAACATAAATTAAAATCAAAAAGAATGGATCGTAATTTAATTTTGAGCGGTGATGTCAGACTTTTGCCTAACCAATTAGGGAAACGCATCAAAGGCACGGGGTTTAAACTCCCAATTAGCGCTCAGCTCCGCCTGTCAGCAAGACGTTTCCCATCAGACATTTCGCTCCCGCAGCCCGTGGGGAGCAACTGCAGCGACTTGCTCCAGTGTCTGTGTCCGTCTTGATACCGC